>NC_133787.1:19201856-19237657 GCF_003597395.2 Chelonoidis abingdonii | reverse complement strand
ACTAATAATTCCCCATGTGGAACCGTATCATATGCCTTACTGAAATTGAGGTAAATTAGATCCACTGCGTTTCCTTTGTCTAATAAACCTGTTACCTTCTCAAAGGTATTATAAAACCATGTTGTTTTTTGTCCCAATTACTACCGATCTCAATGTCCTTAACTACTTTCTCCTTCAAATTTTTTTCCAAGACCTTACATACTACAGATGTCAAACTAACAGGCCTATAGTTACTTGGATCACTTTCTTTCCCTTTCTTAAAAATAGGCACTATGTTAGCAATTCTCCAGTCATACGGTACAATCCCTGAGTTTACTGATTCATTTAAAATTTGTGCTAATGGTTAAGCTGGTTGCTTCTCTCTCTCTTGCTGAACCTTACTCTTTTGTGTTTTTAGCTTCCCCCATTTACTCTGTAGCAACACTTCTTTTACCTAAGCTAAAGATCCCTGCAGCGCTCAGACTACTGTGGGATTTGCTGATCAAGTAGTTTACTGCCGGTACAATTGTGTTGTGAAGGTGGGGATAGAGACGTGCTGAATCTGGGACACGTACGGGTAACAACTTGAAAGTGCTGCTTGACTCAGTCTATGGAGCCCAGGGGCATATAAGGAGAGTCAGCTTGAAAGTGCTGCTTCATCCAGCCCTGTGAGTCCAGGGACATATAAGGGTCAGTTTGACAGTGCTGATTGATCCGGTCAGCTCAGACTTGCTCTGTTAATGTATGTGTGGGTGAGTGTGTGCTCTTCCGGTTTTGGAGCTGGAGAAACCCAGCCCTAGGGAACCTAGTTCCTGCAAGAGAGCTCCATTGGGAGGGGACTTGCAGAAGGGAGAAGTAGAGCTCCATATGAAAACACAAGTGACACAAGCAGTACATTGATAGAATTACAGACTCCCCCCTTCCCCAGAAAAGTAACCCAAATAAATGATCATTCCCCAAAGTAATGGGCAAATCTGGTAACAGTTGTCAGACGATTTAGTAGCAATGTTCTGTAATATGTGATAACACAACACACACACCCCCAGATACCTTGACTTCGCTACTAATACATTTGATCAATGCTAAAGGGTTAGGCTGTATTACAAGATTCACAGACATATAGGCCAAGATACTGAAAAGTGATTAGTCATTTTGGATGCTTCTCTTTTGGACTGTCCAACATGAGACCTTAGGAGGCCTGATTTTAATAAGTACTGAGCTCCCACTCTTGGAAAACCAGGCCTCTTAAAAGGAGTCTCAAATTGGATACCCAAAATAATTAATCACTTTTGAAAATCATGTCCCTCTATGTTACATGGTAGCATTTCCCCCTAAGAAAAAGTATAGTCAATAAAGCAAAGGCTTTTGTCAGTCATGCTAGGTAGTTAGGGACAAATATGCTATAATACAAAGCCCCTGGAAAAAGTGAAACAGATCAGAGTTCCAAAACATCTGTCATCATCTGTGGCCACTAATTCTTTGCTCCTGCTCTTGCTAATATCTAACAGGTAATGCAGAGGAAGCATCATATTAATCTAGCAATTAAGCCACCAAAAATGTATTCTCCTGGTTACCCTGGCTTGATCAAAGGGATCAACAGGCAGCAATCAAATTAGCGCAATAACACTTTCAATAAAAATTAGAAGTGAAAAGCATATGGAAGAAAAAGCAAGTGAACCCAGGAAATAGCAAGCAAACCAAATAGCATGGTCATAAACTCAGACTCGTAAAACAGCCTAACTAGCATTGTTCTTTACAGACTTACATTCAGAGAATTTCATGTTTAAGTGAATCATATGTTTTAGATTTAAGTTGCATAATTTATTGAACATAGCAGGATAATGGTGACCTCAGTAACAAACTTATAAGCAGAATGGACACAGAATAAATGGAAACATGAGTGGAGTGATCTGCGTTAGAAGGATGCTTATCTAATTGTAAATTAAGATAGAAAAGACAGTTATTAGGCAGTACTTTAGCATGGCTCTGAATACTGGGCACCGAGGAAGACATAAGAGCTGACCGTGAATTCAGGGGAAATGAAAAACCTTATTATGAACCTTATTATGTCCTAGTTTAATACTACAAAGTTCCTTTGTCCCCCCTACCCACCAGCATGACCCAAAGCCCAGTAGAGTCAAGGAAAAGAATCCCTTAGTGGATTTTAACTGAATAATTAGTGGAACATAGTAAATAACACAATTTATGTACTTAATTATCATGAAGCACCAGAAGTATTTGCAATAACTACATGTAAGCAATAGTAATTGAAAGCAATTAACTACAGTAACTTGAAGCGGTCATGCTGTCAGCGTGTCATGCACTACTTCAGCTTAACAACTTAAAGAACAACGTCACCATTTAAATTAATTCTTAATTTCTCTTTTCCAATAAGGAAGACGAACCCTAAATAATGTAACACTTGGCATAATAGTTCACTGAAACCAAAACATCTAGTGATGCGGACTCCCAATAGCTAGGACCCTACCAAATTCACAGCCATGAAAAACATGTCACAAAGACCATGAAATCTGGTCTCCCACTGTGAAATCTGGTCTTTTGTATGCTTTCACCCTACACTATACAGATTTCACAGGGAGACCAGCGTTTCTCAAATTGGGGGTCCTGACCCAAAAGGGAGTTGTGGGGGGGTCACAAAGTTATTTTAGGGGGTTGCGATATTGCCACCCTTTTTGCTGTGCTGCCTTTAGAACTAGGTGGCTGGAGAGCAGCAGCTGGTGGCCGAGCACCCAGCTCTGAAGGCAGCGCCCTGCCAGCAACAGTGCAGAACTTAGGGTGGCAATACCATACCATGCCATCCTTACTTCCACGCTGCTAATGCCCAGCTTTGAAGGAGCAGTACTGTAATCCCCCTACAATAACCTTGACCCCCCCCAACTCCTTTTTGCATCAGGACCCCTGCAATTACAACACCCTGAAATTTCAGCAGTGAGAGAGATAGTCAGCACTCTTTCAGAGTTTATGAGCCACTTGGCCTGTGTCTTCTAAAAGGACAAGTGATTGGGGGTGGCCAGCACCTTAGGAGGACCTGATTTTTAGAAAATACTAAGCAGCCAACTGTTGAAAATCAGGCCCTTTAACATGTCTCTATTTTGGCACCCAACAACTGTGACATCCAAGATTTCTAGTACTGCTTAAAGTTTAGACCTATAGTCTTAACCCAACCCGCTCACTGGTGAATGTGTGTTACAGGTCCCCGGCTGTGCTGATCTGCAGAGAATATGAGTTGTTACAGTCCCCCCAGTGCAAACCATTGGCTCTTCAGCTCAATCTATAGCAACTCATGCTTTTAGCTCTGGAGGTCCCTGGCTCAATCACTGGTGTGTTGGCTCAGATGATGGCTAGCACACCTATAGTACACTTTTAACCCACTTTCTGATACAAAATCTACACCAGGAACTATTCAAGAAACCATATGATTTTTAACAGAAAAAATTATGTTGAAACAAGCTGCTGAAAGATCAACTAAGCCTTTGGAGCATCAATGGAAAAGGGAAAGGCAAGGGCTCAAATAACCCTTAACAAGAGAGATTGGGGAGAAGTGTTAGAAAAACATAATTGTATATTCAAAATAGTTAAGAAAAGGTACTCTCACCTTTTCTCTTCTATTCTCTCTTTATCTTTTACTAGGAAACTTCTTTTCATAGTGGGATACATTAGATAGAGCTTCACAAAAATATTTTTGAGTAAGATTTATTTAGAAAGTGAAATGTAAAAATCAAAGAGTCACCCTACACTAAACAGTAAGTGGTAAAAGGGTATGCATTAGTAGGCTATTCACATATTACACAGAGCACTCCCCAGGCATGCAACAGCAGCTTTGGAATACACTCTGGGCAAAATCTTGGCCCCATTGTACTCAATGACAAACACTTATTGGCTTCAATGGTGTCATACCTTACTGCTCTGTTATTATTATTATTATTTCCCATTTGGGCCATCAGAGAATGGCAACGACTATGAAGCTGGAGTTTCTGACTCAAGTGGTTGATCACACACACTTCCTCCCTCAGAAATTTCAAGTTGATACACTTGCATTCCATGTTTCTACACCTTTAATAATTTTTCATGCTGGACAACCACACAGTCAAACTTTTAAAACAGTATGTTGCCTGATGCTATAATGCCCAGAAATACCCAGCCATTTTTAGATAACATCTGTCACCAGATGGTTCAATTTATATCTTCTAAATGAAAAAAAGTCAGACTACCTAGTTTTAGTTTTAAAGTTATATACCTTCATGCTTAAGAGGTTTGAAAAGATGTTTTCCTGTCAAATATTGATGCGTTTTGGGTGTCCAGCTCCCACTTAAAGTCAGGAAGAGTCTCTCCATTGAGATTAATAGGCACTAGATCAAGCCCTGAAGTTCCTGTGTATACACATTCTTCTGAAATAAAAGTCCCAACCTGTTCATACTTTAATTTTATAAAGATTAGAACAAAGATGATAGGAATATGATTGCGTCAGCCTTCACTTTAGTCAACAGTTGCTTAAATAAAAGCAAAGCCATCACACACAGTATTACTGGCACTGATTCCCTTGCATCAGAAGAGAGAATTTTCAGTTACATCCCCAATTAACATATAGTCTTGGCACCTGAATTCAGAGGTGACCTTCCTAAAAGAACTGTACCGTGCTTCTCATGTAGTGCAAGAACAATCAAAGCCATGATATCACTATAGCAATTGTGTAAAAAAAAAACAACCCAAAACAAACAAAAAAACTGAAATAGCTTTGGTTTCAATTAGTTGTCCCTCTGTTGAGCATCTACATCAGAATGAGTCCACTCCACCCTGGAGATACTAAGATGAGTATGTTTTATGCACAATAGGGAATGGCAATGAAGAAAGGACAAAAGCAATTCCCATCAGTATTCTTCTACATTTCAAAAGTAAATAAACTCAAACAGAAGCCTCAGTTAAAAACTGTTAACAATTAGAACTTCCATTAAAATTCATTGTCAAGCCCTAATCTGAATATTTTCATTTTCTTGGGGTTTCCAATGTACACATTTATACACACAAATAAGCAATGTGCAACATGGGAGATAGAATTAAATGGAAAAATCACATATTTACTTTCTAACTAAGGCAAATAATTTATACACAAATTCAATTTTCACAAGATAATTTTGTACCTTCTTTGAAAACAGTTAGAATATATTAAAGATGTGTCAAACTGCCTGAACAAAATCAGCTGGAAGCATGCTTGCTTCTGCATACTGCCACAAATTTGATACTTGATAATTTTACCGACACTAAGACTAAAAACTAGGCACAAAATACAACCAAGCCTATGTCCATCTATATACCCAATAGCCCGAGTTCAGCAAATCATTCCTATTCCTACCCTGTAAGCTCTTCTGTACAAACTGTTCAAGTGATAAGTTCACTGTTTTAGTACTCAAGAAATTAAAATACATAGATTTTCAGGAGGAGGGTTATCTTGGTCTCTTGTAACAATGAGACAGTTTGTGAAGTATGTATGCCGACATATTTTCAAAACATTTTGTAAACTTATTTTTCTTTAGATTATCTTTCTAAAAGGTCCTTCTACTTTAAGTCTTCTTTCATTTCTAATACTCTTCACAAGCCTGGAAAGGGCACTTTTAATGTTATGTCTGTCTACACAGGCAATTAAACACCAGCAACTGGCCCGGGTCAGTTGACTTGGGCTCATGGGGCTCAGGCTGCAGGGCTGTAAAACTGCTATGAGTTTGGACTCGGGCTGAAGCCTGGGCTCTGGGACCCTCTCACCTCATAGGATCCCAGAGCTTGGGCTTCAGCCTGAGCATCTACACAGCAATTTTATAGCCCCACAAGCTTGAGTCAACTGACCAGGGCCAACTGCGGATGTGCCACAGGTCTTTTATTCCAGCATTGATGTACCCTTAAGGTTATGATGGACACCTCAGACATCTCATACTGAGAACAACAGAATTTTTTTAAATGGTGCTGTGGCAAATTGGTTAAAATCAACAACGATAGCTGAAGCGCACTGATAGCAAGGTTTCTTCAATATCATGCTGCTCTGATAATGGCACGTGTTCAGTAATACTTAATTCACAGCTTTCATAAACTCTCTGGGATACCGAGAGGATTAGCAGAAGATTAGTTTAGACATCTTGAATCTCTTTAGGGGGAAAAAAGCCATTCTTTAAGCCCCTAAGATTTACCATCTGGTTAAGAAGACAGAAGTTATAGACACGGTTATAAAAATTGCCCCTGCTTCTTTGCTTGGAGAAGTCTAGAAGTGAAAAATCACACTAAACATAGGTAATTACTGCCCATATCCATACTTATTGGCATATGAAAGAAGCTATTGAAGACAAATATTTAGATCTTTTGACAAACAAATGTTGACTCATGTCTTGCTCAGCTCAGAACCAAACAGCTACTTCCAACATAGGGTTAAATGCCTGTTAATTACAATGATGTAAATCTAGAGAACTATTGGCTGCATGGAATTAATCTGGGACAAATCACAATTTGACCCAGATTTGAACAAAAATGCCTTTGTAATTCAGGCTTTAGGTACTCCCAGACTTACTATAAAGGATTGTTTTTTCTCTCATGTACTTCCTTGGACAAAAGCGACTGTCTGGATTCTGCCAGAGCCAGGTGTTTCTCTCCATCTCTCAGTTTACTTGTTTTCTCAAACAAAATAAATTTGAAAATGCTGTAGCAAGGGGAAAATGAATAAATGCCAAGGATTAAACCAAGGCAGAAATGAAAAATGGATTAAGGTAGGGTAAGAGAGTTAAACAAACAAAGGCATATGAAGAGAAGAACAGTGAGATAGATTCTGACACTCCTTTACTTTGAATAGCACCATGTTGTACAGTTAATCTCACTGAAATCCATGGACTACACGTAGAATAGGGCACTAATCAACATGAGTAATCAGACTCCGTCACTGGTAAAAAATTAATTAATTAGGCAATGGTAAAAACAAACAAAATGTTTAAAATTGTAAACAAGAACTACTAAGTACTGGCTAGATAGAGAGTCAGTTTTAGGTTAGTCTGCACACACCCTTTACAAATAAACAAGAAGCTCACATGAGATATGACTACTCTATCAGTTTGTTTTATCATTTTGTCTTTTTTTGGGAGGGGAGAGGGCTTTTAGGCTCTGAGCTTGTAGTGGGTAAAGTGCAGGCAGGTCACCCAGGCACCATAACTTCAATGGAGCTCCTTTTGGGCACAGCAGTCTGTCAGCATACTATCAATTGCAAGATTGGGAGCTTAGACTTTTGGGGTGAGAACTGTCCTCTACCTCTGTGCTCAAAAACCATCTGTCATGTTCTGGGAGCTACTGCAATGCACATGTAAGTAATTCTCTCCAGGCTAAAGAGATTACCGCATATTTCTTCTCAAATGTACTGAAGGCTGTCTGGTTTTCAGGAGTTATGCTGAGGCTGTTGGGCAAACTAAACCATGTGCTGAATCTCGTAGGGTTGGTTTGTAATTCAAAAAGATAACCTATCATTATTGATATGTTTCCCTTATTTTCCACCTGTTTGTTCTGAAACTGACCCAGTGGATCCGATGTCGGTAGAAATTGCCTATGCATATCTGGCAGTAGAATTTAGCCCTATGTTCTTAAACATTTGCCAGTATATCAACGGCTTTTAAGCCTTTCTAAAGGTTACCTCCATTACAAAAAACTCATCCTTCTCAACGCATACCATAAGTTGGCACTTTTGTTCCTCCTTTCATATTGTGACAATAGAGATTATAAGTTTAAACAAAAGACAGTATGGTGATGACTGAAATACTGTATGACTTAAAGGTACACTGTCTAAGAAGATTGAAGATTTTGCCTCAAATCTAATTCCTCCTCACGTCATTACAGAGGCCTACACAGACAGCAGGATATGTGCTGGAAACATTATGCAATCATGTTGGAAGTATTGTTGGACAACCTAAATGGTCCAGGTCTTGGGTATTAGCACTGCAGTGTGAATTAATCAGAACTTCCTGGTAAACTTGTTGGACAACCCAACTGGTAAGAGTTAAAATGGTTCTAAGATACCGAGTCAACATCACACCAGAAGATAACCTGCAGCCAAACATGAACAGAGGCGCTTGTGTTCTCTGAGATCTTCACCCAGTATGCAAGAACACAACTGCTTAAGCAGGGAAAGTAAGATTAAAATAGACAAGCCCTGCCTGTTAGATCATTGACTGTACAGTGGGAGGTGGAGTGGGGGGGAGAGAGAAATCAGACATTTAACCTTGTGCAGATAAGGAAACAAAAAATCTCTCTAATGTCACTATTTTACTGAAGTTTCTCCAGGGATACATGATTAACTTTCAAATGTAAATAGCTTCTGGACAATACTGAAAAGGGGAGAAATATGGAAAAGAAAATTACATTTATTATATTTTTATATATATATATATAAACTTGATCTTAGACCTCTTTAATCTGAGAGAAAGCTTCTGAACAGAAAATCACTACTGTGTCTTTTTAAGAGTGATAGAAATAATATCATAGGTGATGAAGCCAAATTTCTGAAAATACCTTTCAGATTCCCAGGATAGCAGCCATTCATGCTGAGAAAGCAAAAGAGGATATGGAATTTTTAGCAAATAACCTATACTATTTCTGAAAACTTTTCAGGCTTATATGTCCTCAGACTCTTCTCAAGCTCACTTCTGCTCAATATTGGTTTTATGGTTTAGAGTAAAAATGAAATTGTAAAAAGAATAATTTCACCCACTTCTATGTTTCATGCACAATAGGGAATGGCATAAAGATACAGTAATGCAAGATTGTATGTAATGCATACATTTTTATGTATGACTAACTAATAAAAAAAGAAATCTCTTGTATCAAATATAGAAGTTATTTCACTCTTGGATTTTAACATCTATGAAGAAGGTTAGTTAGGAAGGCAACATTTGCATCAAGAACATTACAATCATGTTAACTGCACAGCTGCACTTTGGATTCTAACATAAATCTTTCAGTTGGACTGGCAAACATGTTGAGAGTTTGTGTAAAACACTAGAAATGGGAATTCAGCGTAACTGTAAAAACAAACCGGGGACCCGGTTAGTACATTATTTACTGGCGCTCACGAGTCATGTAACTAACATGAATAGTCCCTTGATTTGAATGGAATTACCCACATGAGTAAAGTTATTCCCATGAGTTTGCAGGATCTGACTCAGACTGAGGAAAACACATTGTGGAGTAAACATATTTGTTTCACAGAAAAACTTTGTAGTTTTCTGTCCTTTTTTAAAAAAATAAGGATGTGTGTGTTTAAAGTGTGCTTGTACTTTGAATAGCGATGTCAAAAATAGCATTTTGCTCAACAGATCTGCTCCCTGTGCATATTCAGAATCACATCTGCTTAATTTAGGGACAAAAGGTGTTTTTATTACTTTTTGTTCCTATTGGCACTGCAAACCCAACACAGTTATAGGACAGTGACCTGGATTCTGTTCTGACTCACACAAGATGACACAATCAACAGGACTGTTACAAGATATAATTGTAGGTCAAACCATATTAGCAATTACACCTGTTAAAGACAACAGAGGGCTCAAGACTTAACTGTGACCAGCTCATGTTCAGGGGAGCTGGGGATGGAGGGAGGCAAATGTGTTTCTAAGCAACCTTTCTGCCTTGCTCAAGGTGAGTGCCAACCCCTCACATAAATTAGGGTAGTCTCAAGGCTGCTCTAACTTATGCCAGCTGGAATAGTCCCTGACAGACCATTCCATCAAATGCACAGCCCACTTCGAGAAGGCTTCTGGGACAACTGGGACTTCCCCAAACAGGGGTGGATGAGGGGGTAGTTACAGAATAGGTAGCCTAGATCAGGCTCTCCTGACTTTATGTGACAGGAGAATTCCAGTTAACCTTTTAGGGAAGCTATAAACTTTTCACTTGTCTAGCAGCAAATTCTGGACCACAACTCTGGTTCTAGAACACTACAATGCCTTGGACTGACCTATAAAGGAATTTTCCAGATGACAATGGAACTTGGATGCCCCTCATAGCACATCAAAGCAGTGGCAGATTAAGCATAGCTCATGTGGCTCTTAGCTCTCACTCCTACCTGACAGGAGCCCAAGATACCATAGAACATGGCTCCAGAGATCCACTGTGCATGTTTGACTGTGTGAGAGAGAATGGGGGAAATGTTGTGCAATCAGACTGGTACTGAAAAAAGCTGCAAAGCATGGAATGAAATACCTGTGAGCATTTTGCCCATTTTATCAAGATCAGCAAATCCAGAAAAACAAAGAATTACAGAAAAGAAAAAAACAAAAATCAAGTTGTTTGATCAGAAGCTTCCAACTCATCTCTGAAGCTTGTCAAGCCTGTGCTGTGTGCCTTCCAATCTTGCATTATATTTTTTGCCAGTTTAGTTTACATCCTAACATCCTGCCTCTGAAATGGTCACCCAGGAAGTTCGCAGTGATGAAGGGGAGTGGAAAGACAGCAGTTGGGAAAATATGTGTGCTCCATATTTCTTGCTATTTTTTCAAACGCCACACACCCAACCTGATTTCTTTTTGGATGATCAAATAATCACACCAGTAGCATTCACAATTAATTTTAAATGTCACCCAAGGCAATAAATTAATTCCTTGCACTAGAATCATCATAATCATTATAACCCTTTTATCAGTATCAGTTGCGTGGGGTAAAGAGATACTAATGGCCATAACAAGAAAATCTCTCTAAATCTGAGGTTCTCAAGTCTAATGGCCTCAAAAGATAATCATTCCCTTCCTGACTACATTCCTGCACTTGGTTAGGTCAGTTGCTATGATTTCCAAGTCACAGCTACAGTATAAAGATCTTTTAAGGAATATTTTAAAGAAAGAAACACTTTAAAGGTGTCCCTAGCCTCTGTTTGCCAGGAGCTGGCAATGGACGACAGGGGATGGATCACTGGATGATTACCTGTTTGTTCATTCCCTCTAGGACACCTGGTATTGGCCATGGTCAGAAAACAAGATATTGGACTAGACAGACCTTTGGTCTGACCCAGTATGGCCATTCTTACGTTCTTATTTTAAGCTGCCTTTAGAATGGATACACAGGCTCCAGCACTGATGTGAAACTCTTCACATAACATTTGAAACACTTTCAGAGGGACTCCAAATAGTTCATTCAAAAAATCAGCAGTAACAAATTACAAGTCTCTTGACTTAGAATCCCACTTTAACCTTCTCTGAAAACAGGGATTCTGTGACTGAGTGGGCAGATGCTCCTCTTCCTTATTTTTCTCCAGTATATGCAAAATCTGGGCAAAACCTCATTTTATTTACTTGATGAGTACTGCAAGTGAGGAAAACTTATCCCCAGAAGGGAGGGTGGTCAGGTGCACAGACTTTGGTGAGTGAAGGCTACGTAAGCCTAGCTACAGTCAGATGGAAAATTTGGAGGGGGAAGAGGTGGGGCAATCAGCTGGCCTCATCTCAGAATGAAGCAGAGGTATTGTTCCCGGAAGGCCATGGCATGTCTGACACACCAGTGATAGCTGAATTTCATTTGTGGACTAGATTTAGATTATTAGAATGGTTTGTTTTCTACCAATGAAAGACCACTTTTGCAACATTTTGGACTTCCGATTTATTTAAAGAACAGCAAGACTCATCAGCTCTCTCACTAAATTGGCATTATGAAAGCAACAGAGGAGATTCTCCAAACAAGCAACATTATAATTCACATTACATTAAATATTCATTTGCCATTTCCTTTTGTAGGCAGCATATTGATGAAAGGGATAGTGTACATTTTTATACTACAATTGATGAAGCAGTTGAAGCCAGTATAATGGCTGATAATGATATGATCATTGTTCAAGTGCTAGTAGATAAGGTTAGAGTATAAAAAGAGAACTGTTGCCATATAACCGATATCATACTTGTCAGCCTTGCTCCCAGAAAGCTGTAGCATGTTCACAGCCTGATCATCCAAGAGAAAAGAAAGATGATGATTTTCTTGGACATTAATGATGTCAAGGAAATTTTTGCTTATGCTAATGTATCTGGTTTCTCCCAGTGGTACACAAAACAATGCAATGAATTTCCCAGGGCTGTGTAAACTTAAAGGATGAGAGAGAAAATGCCACAGATCCAGCAAGGTAAGGAGAACCCTGGTTTCAAAGAAAATCACAGCTTACTTCCAAAGAGCCCCAAGGGCAAAGAGGTTTGTTTTCATCCTATCCAAAACAACAAGGTAGAACTTTACAATTCTGGATCAAAACCTAATATAATTCTGAATCCGGATAGCTTAAAAGAGAGGATCTGAATGAGTTTTCAAAACTTCCAAAATTATTTTTCCCTAATATCGCATTCTGAGAGAGCTCACTCCTGCCCTCAAGTGGAGTTGAATAATTTCCTCCACATCCTCCAAATCCCCTGAATGTTCAAGATGCTAGTTACTTTGCATTAAGAAAAAAATTGATCAAGATCCAAGTTTCAGAGGTCTTGCTGCACCTGAATGGGCTCCTTGCTGGCTTCTAGCACCAATTCTCAAATTCCACCCTCTCACACTCCTAGCGACATGAAGAACTGGCAGTTACCAATGTGACCATTGCCTGTATTTTACTTCAGAATCACCTCTTTTGCTCCTGACTTCATCCTTGGAAGCAATCCTGGCCACCCAACCTAGACAGAGCTCCCCTAGGGTCATATCTTTTACTATCCACTCCCAGAGCCACTCACCGCTGCATGCCCTGGTGAAAATCCCAGACACGATACCTCCTAGTGCATTCAAATTAACATTTAGGTCCAACTCTGGCTTCTAATCCTCATTTCAAAAGAAATCCTATTGAATCGATTCAGGATTGTCCAGCACTCATTAAAACCTCCCTCTCTTAATTTATCCTTAATAATAAATTGGGTCTGGCCACGACTGAGGTGGAAGAGCTCAAAAGCTTCTCTCTCTCACCAACAGAAGTCTGTCCAGTAAAAAAATGATCTCACCACCCGATCTCTCTAATATCCTGGGACTCACATGGCTACAACACCACTGCCTACAAGTGCAGAACACTCATCTTGGGGTGTGAAATGGAAGATGGCCACGGCTATAGTTCATACAAAGTACTCTTCTTGGATGACCCAGCCCTCTCAGCCAACTCTCACAAGACTGCGCGTTTATTAACAATAAGTAGATACACCCACCTCTGTATCTAACTCAGTCTCCAGCCAAGTCAGCTCGTGAAGGAGGGTAGGGCTCTCTGTGTTCCTTTTGCTGGCAGCATTCCTAACCTACCAGCCAGCTTGCAACAAAGTTATCAGACTTGTATCCTCTTTCAAACCCACCCTTGCAGCAAATTAAAGTGGATCCAGGTGGCCCCTCACATGCAGAGTTTGGTCTTAACCAAGCAGTCACTCCTAGGCACCAGGTTGCCAGCATCAGATGGGGAAGGGATTCAGGCTCCCCCACTCAGTTATGTTATGCCCTCTCTGGGGGGCATATCTATACCTCTGGGCTGTGTGTGTATATGAGGAAACCTTCTCCCTGTTTTGGGATATCTGTATTTCTTCCCCAGGGACAGATTCCTCTCTGCTCACCTCCATGAGGTCCCTTGACTGAGGTATTCCCCCCCACCCCCTCAATATCCATGGCCACCATCTGAAAAAGATCTTCTATTATAGACAATTGTGCATGTACCTTGACTTCCCACCACCCCTTGGGCTCAGGTTGGAGAGATGGGCTTATATACTCTCCTTCAGGTGCCAATGGCTCACATGAGTCCCACTGCTCCAGCTCATCAGCTCAGGTGATGCCTTCCTGCCACTCTTAACCACCTCCCTGCCCAACTCCCAAGGGAGGGGGAGATCCTTAAACAAGATCCATTTTTTTCAATGCTGGTTCAGACAAAGACCTTGAGGATGTGGGGTAAGGGGTGCATTTTGTTTTACCTCCACTCTTGGTGCCTAAAACATTCTTCAGTGGATGGTTATCAGACTTCACATGTTAATGTAAGAACACTATACATGGATTTCTCATAAGAAAGTCTTCTTTAAAAAATCCAGGTATAAGTCACTGCTCAGCTAGCTGACAATGTTTTAAATAACTTATTTTATAGTGACATTGGAGGTCAAGTGTCCCGGAATGGTTATGACATACCGTAAGTTAGGACTTGTGAATAGGTACTCTGAACTTTCAGAAGAGTTTCTAATATAAATATCTCTTGACTTTTTCATTGTTTGAATAAATGACTACAAGGCAAAGGCTTCAGAGAGGTTGCTGATTAAAGTGCCCTTTATTGTTAAAAGCATAATTAAATAACACTTGAATTTATCACTCTCTTCAGGGAGCCCATGCTCCTAAAGAAATTAGAATCTCAAATGACACAGCCACAAAGTCATCCAGTTAATAATACTTTTTAATTATCACAGCTAGCCTCTGCAGCATTCACGTTCACAAGGTTTCATTTTATTTAAAGAAATTAAACTGCAAATCAAGTTGTGAAGCTTTCCTATTATGAGTAGTCCAAAGTCTATTAAACAAAATATAATTTAAAAACAGCATGAAGTTATAAATATCTTGCTGTTTGGAATAGCCTGTCAATCTGTTCCCAATTATATATGTTAGCTAACAGCTCTCTAATTAGCACTCACTCTTGAGACTACAGCTCCTAAAATGTTTACATTGGAAGTTACAAATTATTGTCTAATTATGCTGGCTACTTTGTTTTGCATAAAATATAAATAAAATCTCGCCCATGCTGTAAAAATAAAACGTGCTGTCATCACAGGATGACTGTAAAATGTATCAGTATTATTCTGGGTCTTGAAAAGGAATGCCCTCAATGAAAAGGAATAGAGTAGCATAACGAAGCACAGTGACGTCTTTACTTCCTCAAGTAAGTTCCTTAAGAGAGTGCGTAACTGTGTCTGAAACACATATTACATGGAAAGCGGCAATGCATCAATACCAATCTTTTAAATTCTGCTGAGCATCTCCCTTCAAATGTACCTGCTGTCATATCTTGGAGTTACTGTCCACTGGCCATTGGGGATTTGCCATGAGAGAAGGCTGATCAACCGGGGAGGGAGTACAGAGAGAGGTATGACTCAAGTACAGATGATAGACAGCCATGCACAATGTTCATTGTTACACTACAACCCCTCTGCACCAGCCACAAAGGCCTCCTGTGGCATCTGCTTGATGCAGAATGTCCTGAGACCAGAAGCAGCAGCCACGACTTCAGGAGACCTACTGGAGTTGGCTGGGGTCAAAATGGGGTGTGACTGGAATGGACTTACATTCCAGAGATCCTGATGCCCCCACCTCCACCCCGGCATTAGCCCATTGTGGTCAGGAAGCTGGTACCCAAATTAGGGGCAGCCATCAAGGGATGAATCAGCTATGATAGCCTGTGACTAGCAGGGATGAATTTGCCTCACACAATCTATGTGCATCAGAATAGAATTTATTGCAGGAGACAATTATTTGTTTAACTACCAATCTTAAACCCTTTTTTTCCCAATGAGTTTAGAAAGAACTTTATTGGATAAAAGAATAACTTGCTGACAAGGTGGGACCTCCCAGTTTAAAGGATCCTGTTCGTCATAAGTTATCCAGGCACTTCCAAATGACAAGGATATTTAGATTACATTTGATTTCTTCTATTTTTTTCTTTTTCATGTCCAAGATAATATAATCTATAAGTGGAGTTCTCATTCTTTCCAAATCCTTTTTCCATAAGCGTCTGGATTTTCAAATTAGGGGTGTATGATTTTTGATAGTATTTTTTTAAGCAGTGTGTTTGTTTCTCCATCAAACAATATTGAACTAGTTCCCCCCAGCACTCATGGATGATCAGTCATATTGGTGGCCTGTCTTGGCCAGACATTGTTACAGAAGATCTTATTCTCATTTTGATCAACTACAATATGCCCATAATCCATCCTGAAAAGAAATCGCAATAGCTATTGGGTTATAAAACAATATCCTTTGTAAGTACTCAGCCAGGGTAGACACTTCCCCTAGAAGTGATGACACCAGGTGTTCCTATGAGGAGGCTCAGTGAATTCACATATATGTAATTCTCATCACTAAAAGCTGTGTGTCATATAAAGATAGGGGTTATGGATAGATCTAAAGATCTGGCTCAAGGAGGAGAAGGAGAAGGATGGCAGCCTAAGTGAAATCCTCCATAACTATCACCCCCACACTTTAAAAAAAACTAAACTGCAAAGCTGATATTGCCACAAGGAGGGGAGGGTCATCGACAGCTTCATGATTTATTATGCACAGAACAATTTTTTTAAACTGGATCATGCCCTAGATATTCTGGTGGTCTCAAAACACAGTTATGTAAAACAGTAGCATCCATGAGAAGAGTTCAGATTCTCAAGGGCCAGGGATCACAATTTACTGCACAAACATCTGTTGCCAGACATACCCTGACACTAAAAGATCCATTGATAGAGAGAATGTACTGCAATCCAAAAGTAGTTTACGAACACAGAAATGTAAACAGAATGGTTTCACATTGTTTGCTTCCATTTACCATTAATTCCAGAACAAATTGTTTTGAAAGGTGTCTGTCATCTATATTCAGCAAACCTATTTTAATGTACTTTGTGGGGTTCTAAAAGCTGATTGAAAATATCCAAAAACAGTCACCTCTGTTTATAGTCCAATAGTCCAATGCAGATGAATTGGTTTTAATTTCTAAAATATCATGTGTTTTTACATTCAGCACATCATTACTTTTAGATACTGATGTATCTACCTATGGTTCATTTTGCAAATTATTCCATACTATAATACTTGCTGACTGATAGTCACACTATTCTAACAATGGCCAATTTAGCTTTGTTAAGAAAAGAGGGTTATAATACAGAGTCCAGTTCTTGTGGTGTTGAACAGTGAAAAATTATTTAAAATAATCCCTTCAAGAAGCTACTAGCCAGCACCAGTGCAAGAAAGTTTCACACCCCAGGCGAAACTTCCACCCAGCTAACCCCGCCCACTGTCCCCCTGCAGCAGCTAACCCCACCCCCCCACACCTGGGGAGCTCCCCCTCGCAGCAGCTACCCCCCCTTCCAAGCCCTTCCTCTGTGGCAGCTAATCCTGCCCCCCTCCACGGCAGCTAACACTGCCTGGGGAGCCCCCCTGCAGAAGCTAACCCCACCCCCCTGTGCGGCAGCTAACCCTGCTCTGGAAGCCCGCCCGAGCTGTCTTCTGCTGAGCACACGGGCGCTGCTTTAATTCTCCTCCCCTCCTAGGCTTGCGGCGCCGATTGGAGGAGACTTGGAGTGGGTGCTGTGTGCTCAGCAGAGGAGGCAGAGTGGAGGTGATCTGGGGCGGGAAGCGGTTCCCCTGTGCGCCCCCACCCCATTACTGCGGGAGGGCAGCACTCCCCGTGCCCTCCCCCTGCCCCAGCTTACCTCTACTCCACCTCCTCCCCTGAGCGGGCTTTTAGGCGCCCTCAACCATTAGGCGCCCTAGGCGGCCACCTTGTTTGCCTAAGTGGTTAGACTGGCCCTGCTACTAGCAAGTGACTATGCAAGACCCTGAACAACAAGCCTCATACAGAAATTCACTGTCAGATTGTAACACCTGTGTGGCACGTACTAATTAAAAATACCTTGTAGCAGACAGTATAGCAAAAGGTTTTATTTTTCACGTACATCATCAGTCTGAAATTTGGATAATGTACCATTTCAGGGAATAATAATAAAATGAAACCTATCATCTCTATGTATCCACACAGACAATTGTAGTCACCCTTAAAAACTTGCTTACTACCTCTGATAACTCAGTGATGTACCTCTGTATGTGTTCCAGTATTTGGTAAGGCAGTTAAAGGAAATGCAGGCAGACACTGAGTGTGAGCACCTCTGGGCAGGGACTGTGCCTACTTTTTTGATTCTTCAACACATTGAGGACTCTGTTGCATATAACAGCAGCTACCACCTTATATAGCCAAGGCTTAAATAGCAAGATTATAATGGTGATCATTGTAGGTACATACATCGGCCTTAAAAATCCACAGAGACATACAGGACTGTTTCTCATTTATACTAAGGACCCTTTATACAGCTCTGGTACATTACACTTTAAGGGCCCTTTAAAGGGGCTTTAGTGTGAATGAGAATCACACACATCCAAAGAGAATGCAAATGAGAAAACAATCACACAATTCTAAATAAGCATTTTTTTTAAATTAAGATGTTCTGCTGTGTGATAAAAGTTTTTTATTATGGACCTGCTTCACCAGTATTCTGCCCACTGACACACATTTTGGTTTTAAGCAACCTGCCAGAGAAATATTTCTTTCTTTCTCCCTCTCCAAAAATGTGGCCTTTTGGCCTCCAAATTTTACTTGAGTCCAGTGATTTTAAAAGTCCTACAGAATGTAAAAAAAGTAAACAAGAATTTTTAAAACAACATTGCAGGATGTCACTCTCTCAATTAAATACTATTGGTTGGTTTTAAACTATATGGAATTTTATTATTACATTTTATTCATTTTAGAATAATTTGTCTGTAAAATCTTATATTAAGAAACATTGAAATGACTGGGCCTGTTATCTTGGCAAATTTATCTATCAAAGATTATTTCATATATATACACACACACACACACTCTTACCCTTATACTGTACTGTCTGACTACCTCACAAGCTTCCACCACCTCAGGTCTTCCAAGTCTTAGGCTAGTGCCCTGATCACTGGACTTTCCTGCTTCTGTAAGAGAGGAAACAAATAAAAAGCACCATGATGAAATAATTCAAAACAAGGACTAGTGTAGAGTGTGACGATCAGATACAAGAACACCCTTCACCCTCTCTCAGATACAAGAACAAGAGGATAGTCAATAAAAATGAAAGGTGGCAATATGAAAACTGAAAAAAAGGAAACGTCTTCACACAATGCACAATTGGACTGAAAATTTCAGTACTACATGGTATCACTGTGACCAAAAACATAGCAGGATTCAAAAAAAATATTAGGCAAGAACATCCAGTTACAATAATACTTAAAATAATAGTTTTAAAAAAATTTATGGAAGGGATATAAATTCAAGCAATGAGACATAAACCAGCTTCTAACCACTGAAGACTGTCAGACAACTTTCCCTGGGGCAGGTTCTCTCTACTGAAAGGTTTATTCCTCTGCAGCAGGACACTAGACTAGATAGATCACTAATCCGATTCCATCTAGTGATTCCTAAGGGAATATTGTGTCTTTTTCCCCTTTTGCTTTTGAGAAAGGATCTCTGGGAACTTATAAGGGGAAAAGAGCAGGGTTTCAAGCCATCTGCTTGGGTTTCATTGCCTGCCTGTTTCAGTATCTCAGAGTGGACTGGTGTTCCTGAAAGAGGAAAATAGGAGCTATATTTGCTCCCCTCTACAAACCCCATCAAATTTAACTTTCTTCTGCTCTGGCAATCTTCCATGGCATGATTACATGTGTAATACAGGTGAAGATAAGCTCGCCAACTAGTCATTGCGCACTTGAAAAAATTTGGCCCCCTTTTGCCCTTTGCTAAATCATTCCCTTCCAGGCTTTAAGCTTCTGGGTAGGTGAGTGGACAGATTGTCAAAAAGGCTCCTTAGCTGATTTTCAGGAAGTTTCCACATATGGAATTTATTTGTGCTTTTTCCAGTCTAGCTTTAAGTGTCTAAAGCCCCAGGATTTTGTCCACGTCCCTTAAATGTACAGGGTAAGGTAGCTCTGTATTATCTGAGAGAGATTGAACCTATCATCAAAATATAAGTGCAGATATTTTATATTACTATCTTTAACACTTAACTACATTAACTGATCTGTATTTGTAAAGCAATTTAGTTTAAAACTCTCTGTATTCTTAAAGGACAAACACAGTTCCTGCCAAATGGTAACAGGCCTATGAGAAAATGGGAGTTAAATAAATCATTGGTATTGTACAAGCCCATCTGCTTTTTCCATTAACATTGAAGGTATTCTTATCTTGCGAGAACAGCCTTGTGCTATGAAAATGAGACTACAGACCATGTGCAGTAGAACTTTGCAAATAAGAATAAAAACAGCACAAGAAATTTTTGTGCTGGATATTTAGTCTTAAATCCCTCTGTGCATGACTCATTACCACTAATGGGAGTTACATACACTTATGAACAGCAGACTGTAACCTTAATTAATAGGGATTCACTTAAGGAGCTTTACTCTCCTTGCTGGTCATTGCCTCGCTAGTAAACAGCAAGAGATACTTCATTTCTATTTAAATTAAACCATGTGGCTGTGTAAGCATCTGTAATCTGGAACATATCCATGTCTGACAAAGTTGAAAGATCCATATTGTAATTTTATTTTATTAAAGGATAAAGGGTTTTTTACTTAACATTCCACTTGCTTTTGATCTATTTGCTACAGTAGCTGTTATATAATTAAAGTCTGGGAATGTTATAATTTTCAATGGTTATATAACAGAAAATAGCTATTAATTTTAAAGTGCCATGAAAAGGTCTGTCCAAATATACAAACAAGGATTTATTTAGCTTCACAATTTCTATAATTTTTACTTGCTTAACAACATTGGTGGCCAAATTTTTAAAAAGTTGCATCAACTCAGTATTGAAATCTGCATGGGCAATTTTGCAGACATGGCTAGGTGTGGGTACAGATGACAGAATTTAGACATTGAGTACCTGATTTGTCCACAAATTATGTCTAAATTCCATCACGTAAACCAGAAAAGCTGTGGATCTAAACTCGGTGGTGGATGCTGAAAGCTTGTCCCCAAAGCCTCAGCAAGCATTTCAGCTTACACAAAGCAAAGAACTCCTAAATTAGTCCTAAAAATGGCATCATTTACAATGCCCTTAACATTTATCCAGATCTCCATTCAGAGAGCTATCTGTGAGAATGTGGCTCCGCATTTGTGCCCAAATATGGTTTGACTTGGTTTATAATTCCCACAGTATGTATGTCATGCTTCATACCATGCCAGCAACATCTCACCCGTGCAAATATCCCAACCAACAATGAGAACCATACAAGCTGCAATAGGTGTGTGATTGTGATGAGCACCTTTTAATGACCATATGGAAATGCAGTAATACACTTCATAACTATACAGGCAACAACTTTGTAAAGAATTAGGAAGAGAGTGTCAGAGAAACAGTCATGTTATCATGCAGGACTCCTAACGGGCTATGCACGTGGCTCAGGAACATTCTTCCAAATATACTTTATTTTTTAAAAATATTACTCAGCTCAGTTCTAATCTTTGCTATCATAAAAAAAATTCAACCCTAAATAAAAGAGAGACTACCTTTGTCAGAGATATTTATTAAGGGGAAGGGGGAAGTAAAAAATAGATTATTTAAATAAAAATAAATATAGAATCAAAGATGCCTAATCCAGGCTATAGGAGCTGAATACACTGTTAATAATACAATTAAATCTCAGCAGCATTAAAATAATCAATTCAATAGAAATTCAACCAGCCACCTACAGAAACTCCTCTCCACTTCATCAGTATGAAAAGCATACTCTCAACTCGCTCCAAAAACCTTAACAGATGTCTTGTATTCTGTCCAGTGTTTCATACCCAATTTAGACTTTTTTGGACCAAAGTGGGGAATCTTGGGGCCCTCACAGAATATGCCTTGCCAGCTGCCCACTCTCTTTTATAACCAGGGGGATCTAGCTGGCCTCAGCAGTGCCAGTATGGTAGTATCAAAGAGGCAGTCCTTCAGGTAGGCCAGTCTATTGGCTTAAAATCTAATTTACTAAATTAATAGAATTTTGGCTGGGATCTTCTAAGGATCTTAAAGGTGTTAGGTGCCAAACTAATTAAATTTTATTGGGATTTGGGTGCCTAAATCTCTTTGTTCCTCAGAAAAAAATTACTCTAATAAAAATGGATGGAATTTTATTGATGGACACAATTAAATGTCTGTCTATATAGTGTAGTGAGACCAGGTGGGTGAGTAATATCTTTTTTGGACCAACTTCTGTTGATGGAAGAGACAAGCTTTAGAGCTTACACAGAGCTCTTCTTTAAGTCTGGGAAAGGTACTCAGTATCTCAGCTACATGCAATACAGATCTGAAGAAGAGCTCTGTGTAAGCTTGAAAGCTTGGCTTCTTCACCAGCAGAAGTTGGTCCAATAAAAGATATTACCTTACCTACCTTGTCTCTCTAATATCCTAGGACCAACCAGGCTAAACAACATTGCAGCAAGTGTACTCCAAAAACATTTTGATTTTCCCTATTAAATTAAAAAGCGGAATCCAAAATGACATCTGACAGCAACCCAGTAAATAAATGTTCCAGAATACAGAAAACAGAACTGAGCATGGCTTGTGTGCCATCAGAAGCAGAAAAATATAATATTATAGCTATTTTGTGCTTGAAATGTAAAGCTTACATTCATCTACCTGTCTTCTTTCTGTATGTTCAATCTTTGAGATGACTGAAAATACTCCTATAATTTCTACAATATAGAGAGTATTCTTTGGATACTTTCAGGATAACAGACTTCAATACAAGATTCCAGTATTTAACGTCAGCAAGGTAAGGTGTTTGATATACAGTAGTTAGACATCCTGTCCTACAAATTCAGCCTTTGGAAATTTTTCTAATATGTAAGTATAAAGTGTGAAACTCAGTACATATTAACTTTTTTCGTAGAGCTTATAATGAAGTCACCTTCACTGACTAATTTATGTAGTCTTTATAAATTCTAAATGGAACAACTCATTTCATGCCAAAATATTAACTGACATCATAAATAAGCCCAGATCAACCTCTCCCAAAAGGAGCCTGTAGGAGGAGGCTTCAGGGTTAGAAAACTCTGAGGAGATCCCCCCACCCATTATATCTTATCAGGGAATGGGGTAAGGTTAGCCCTCCACCTTCCCCAACAGAAAAGGCTGCAGGGATCACCCCCTAAACCTGCTATATGCTGGGGCATCCACTGGTTTCCAGGGCCTTTTACACACAGGCTATGTTGCCCCACGGCAGCCTTGTGGCTCATCGTTTTAGATATATTCTGCAATGCTTAAACTCAAAGGAAAGCTGCTTTTCAGGGGGGTAATGGATGTGTTAAAGGAAGGTATTTTTAGGTCATACATTTTGCATTAGGATAATGTTATAGCTTCCTCTTCTTTTAAATGGTAAAAACCTGCAAGCAATCAGCTAGAGCATACAAATCCAAACAATTTATGACATTTAAAGTAACGTAGTGAATTTCAGTCCTCCAATTCCTCTTAGACGATTTCTTTTGGATAGTTACAGAAGACAAAGTTTTGATAGCTTATATTAGCCATTTGTGTCCTACAATACTACTGAGATATTAGGAAACAGTACTAATATAATGTTCTTGAAGAATGAGTAAATTATGGCACCATCACTGGAATGGAAAACATTCTTCCACCATTGGTATTTTTCAAGATCAGGTTATACTATAGACACATATATGATGTGATTAGAGTACTTTGTTGTACTTTAATAAAAGGAGTTGGATTGCATTATCTGAGAGGTTCCTCCCAATCCAATCAACAATGACTGTAATATGGTGAGCAGAAATATTGCTGGAGAGAACTGTGCAACAGGAAGTGAAATGGCTACAGAAAAACAAAGACGATTTTGTTTATTTCTATATTGGGGAAGCAAGCCAAGATTAAATGATACCACTTAAATATCTGAAAAATACTCTGTTTAGGAAGGACTGTATGTTTTAAAAAGTTTTCAAGTGCTGAAAAGTGCAAATTAAACCCTCATATAAAAATATACACATTTTATACCAAGGTTGAATTTATTTAATAGCTCATAAAAGGTTAATAAATTCTTAGATGTTTTAATAGAGTACAACAGATGAATAGGTTGCTTATAACCATCTATAACATCTTCTACCCATGGGCTTATAGCCATTAACATATCCTATTCATGTCTGGAACATACTTATAAACTGTTTATAAATGGAACCATCATATAAAGTGTAAGCAGAGTCAGGATGAGCTCTACCCTGACATCTGGTGGTGAATTATGGGGAGTGTGGAAAGAATTTCAGGGAGTGTGGAAAGGAATTTCAAGTATTTGCATTGGCACACCCACCTCGCCTAGCATAGCCCATGGCAGCCTGGGATGGTTATTTTGACAGCTCTGAGATTCCCAATTTCTTTGTTATTGGGGCAGGAAGAATAAAGTGGTGTTACCCTAACTATGTGAATGAGGAACTATGAGACTGCTTTATGACAGAAATGACTCAACCTCAATTAAGTAGCACTTGCTAGACAAAGGACATGGGTTCTAAAACCCAGTGAATTGAGAGAGGTTGGGGACTGGTGTGTGTACCTGATGGTATGGGCCCCTTTTGAGGGCCTGGAACACCAATTGCACATCCTCCTCTCTCCACTGTTAAAGAGTAGAGCTAATTTTGATTCCATTAGGAGTCCATCTAGAGACTGCTGAGCTGAATTCATGTTGGGCCAATGGTGCACCAGCACCAGGGCTCCCCTACTACAGAGCTGAAATCACTAAAGAAAAGACTGAGCTGAGATCACTGAGTGCTGTGTTAACTAGTGGGGGAGCCTGAAGACCTATCGCTAAGCAGCTGGCAGAGCGGAGCAGTTTGCAGCATGTTGGAGCAGCCCATGGAACAGTGAGCGGAGTGGAGCAGGTTTGCAGGGAGGCTGGAGCGGCTCGCGGGTTGGCTGGAGAAGCGACGCAGCTGGTGAAGTGGAGCTGCTCGTGGTGAAGGCTGCAGCATAATTCCACGGAGAGGCGGAGCAGTTGGCCTTGGCCCACGTAAGGTGCCCCTTACCACTCTGTGTGGGCCTCACCACCCTCTGTGGGGGCCCCCCCTCCATTTCCACACAGGCTGGGGGGGGTAAAACTCTGCAGATAAACTTTTGAACTCTGAGATGGCACTGACTAGAGATTTTTGGGTTGTTGGACTTTGGGGTGATTGGACTTAAGACCTTAAGAGGGAAAGGACATTGCCAAACGTACTTGGAGGTGGATTTTTTGCTTATGGTTAGTGTTATAATCCTGTTTGTGGTGGTTCTCCAATGTGATGCCACATTGTTTTCCTCCTTTATTAAAAGGATTTTGCTACACTCAGTCTCCATGCTTGCAAGAGGGGAAGTATTGCCTCCCAGAGGCACCCCAGGGGGTGGTATGTAAGTGTCCCAGGTCACTGGGTGGGGGCTCAAGCCGGTTATGCATTGTGTTATTGACATGGAACCCCTGGATACCGAACCCGGCCCTTACTGCTGCCAACTCAGAGGGGCAGAAGGGTTACATAAAGTATGGGCTAGGAATCAGTTTTACAACTCCGCAGAAGCAGACCATCAGAGAGGACATCTATAGATAAAAAGAAAAGAAAAGTTAGGGTTGTTTCTGTTCTTATTAGCAGAAGCATGGAAGCCTTGGAAAAAAGCCTGCCTGCCAAACAACTAGAAGAACTAACAGAAGATCTTAAATAGTATAGGACTACTTATGCTATGAAATTTGTGAAATAGACCAGGGATCAGATGGCTTAAAGTAGGGTGCATGGGAAAGTAATTTTTAACTTTCCTGCTGGTAATATCAAACAGCTAGTGAATATACTCCATGCTATGAATGGGGTTTTTAAAAGCTCTCATTGTCAGCTCAACTCTGCTCCCCAAATAAAGTAATGGTAAAACCTACTGACTTCCACAGAGCAGAGTTGAGCCAACTTCTGAAAACCACTCAGGTTTTGCTGTTGGAGAAGGTTGAATGAGGAAAGCTGTGTTCATTCTACAGTCCTCAAAATACTTGATGTACTGTGTCCTTGAAGTATTCATTCCTTCCCTTGATGGAAAGTGATATGGCATCCAACCTCTTTGGATTTCTTCTAGGGCTTTGTAATATTTTTTAATATTAACATTTCTTGCTGCTCTAATTATTAACTTGTTCTCTCAATCAACTAAAGTGGCCCTCCCTAGTTCAGTGAGCTTCCCTCACCAACACAGGCTCATTCACCAGGCTAGGATTGCCAGGCTGTCACAGACTTGGTTTGATTATCCTGCACTTTTCTATCACATAGAAAATTAGTTGTCACACATAATTAGGTTAATTTAATATAATGTTCATCTGAAATGTGAACATGTTATTAACAAGGAAAGCAAACATATGGAGCAGGTGACCTTGTGGCTGCCAAAGAATGATCACTTAGTGCAATACTCATCGTGAAAGACAAGCAACACACATTCAGCACTTGCTAGACATGGCCTCTCTCTTTCTCATATAATCACCAGGCCCAATTCAGTTGTGGGGTAAGTAAGTGGAAACAAATACTTCCATTGATGCCAAAGTCATTGCAAGCTGAATTTGACCCTGTCTTCCTCCACCATCTACAAAACAGAGAGACAGAGGAAGGAAGAAAAGAAATTTTGGTCTCATTCTACATTGTTTGAACAATCAAATAGCCCATTAGAGTTGGGGGAGATTGGGGATGACTGGAATCTTAGTAAGATGCCTAACTTAGTAAGATGCCTAACTTCTAACGTGCCCTACCATCCACTCTTGTACTGTTACAGAAACTATGCAAAATTAATATATTACAATCAGGAAATATCAGGGTTGGAGGGGACCTCAGGAGGTCATCTAGTCCAACTCCCTGCTCAAAGCAGGACTGATCTGCAGAAAGATTTTTACCCCAGTTCTCTAAATGGCCCCCATAAGGATTGAACTCACAACCCTGGGTTTAGCAGGCAAATGCTCCAATCACTGAGCTATCCCTCCCCCCAACCTCTAAAATCAATACATTTAATATTCTTCTTGACAATTTTTTCAAAGAATTTAATCACAATTTTTTAATTCCTACACAGAACATATATGATACTACAGGGCTCTAATCTAGCAGACAAAGATAAAACTAGATCCATTGAATAGACATTTTCAAACCAGAAATAAAGTACATTTTTTAGCAATGAATCAGTTAACCATAGAATCAGACTATTGAGAGATGTGATAGAGTCTTCATCATCTGAGGTCTTCAAGTCAAGATGGGATGTCTTTCTACTTCAACCACAAGTTATTGGGTTCAATGCAGGGACTACTGGGTCCAGTTTTGTTTATCTTCGGAAAGTTTACAACCCCTGAATGCCCCAGAATCTCAAGGGTATCTATTTTCATAACATCCTGTGAGTAGGTGAACTGAGGCACAGAGGGTTCAGTGGTTTGCCCAGTGTCAGACAGGAAGTCTATGACGGAGTAGAGATGTGAACACAGGGCTCCCAAGTCCTGGGCTAATGCCCTAACCACTGGCCCAACCTTCTTCTCTAGGGACTTTTTATAGTGACTTGTAGAAATTAGCTTAGGCTCTGATTTATTCATACTTACATGGTTGTTTTTTGGTTGTTTTTTTTCTTTCTTACAGCAAATTTTCGTAATAGGTAGATTTTTCCCAAGCTTCTATGTTCTGCTAATGAGAACAGAATGTGCTATAACTTTCATTCCCTTTAATTTTCCTTTAAAACCAACAGTCTTTCCCCACTGCTTATATACGTTTCCATAGACCTGACCCTGGGAACTGCTTGTCCTCCTTGTGGTGTCCAGCCCCCAGACAGTAAAGGTAAAATACCTGCTTAGAGTTAATACTTCAGGACAGCCAACTCAAATATTCGTATCATATTTTAACATTTCTATTACAATATTCCCAATCAGGATCAGGACCAAAATGCAGTAGGCACTGTGCAATCACTGGTACAAAGAGCTGGATCTTCTAATTTCCCACTACCAGCTGTTAAAAAAGACATGCAGTTTCGTTATTGGCTGAGATTTCTTCCAGGCTTAGAATCAATCCATGTTTTTATTTGAATGACATTTCACAGAGAGGTTGCTACCTGCTCTATTTGTCCAGTGAAATACTTCTGCGTATTACTAATTACTTATACCCCCTTATAATAGTATTAACCCACATGCTTCAGGGCACAAGCAAGCTACTAACTGCTTATTGTTAGAAAGAATCTGCCCCCATGATCAAGTTATTCCATTAAGGATTTTTTTGCTGGTATTAGCTTCTATTGGAGACAGGATATTTGATCAGATGAATGGATGATACGAGCTGGTAAGGTATTTTGAATGTTCCAAAGAAGGTTATGATGAGAAACTCACACAGTTTCTGTCCCTTGCTTCATAGAGAGAAGTTAGTGGCCTGTGTGAAATGCAGAATTCAGAGATACAGTATTGCTTGTTGTCTCACTGCCCACGACAAAGTCAAGTGCTTGCTTAGCAATCATTTGCTGTGCTATAAAGAGTTCAAGCTAGTTTTATGGTACAGTGAACCTCTCCTTGCTTTTGCTCTCTTTACCACTGAAATATCATTTAATTTAGAAACCAGATTTCAGTGGTATCCATTTGCAGCAGAATAAACAAAGAAGTAACACAGGTAATTTCTAACTATTTTTCTAATAAAAAAAATGTGTAAAATGTGCTGCTATGTGATTTGTAATAATGTATTTATTTCAATCGTATTGAGGAAATCAGAGCTAAAGCAGCCTGTTACTGGTGTAAAGAGATATCTGGGGCTGGATAAAGGTCCTTACATTTCAGAATGAGCCAAGCTACTAAATCTGCCTTGTCTCATTGGTGCTTCATTTCCTAGCAAATGAAAACAAATGATTCATTATGAAGTTGCAATGAGCCAAAACCCAAAAGAGCCAAAACCCAAAGAAAATGGTTAGATAAATTCACCCTTATTTTGAATACTCATCAATTCCAAATTTCATGTCCAATTTGCCTGAAACTTTCCAGCCAGATTCTGCCCTTGCATAAGATCACACCTGTGAAATGTGAGGCAAGTTGGTTTCATTTTGGCACAGTCAGACCTTGCTCAAAATAGAAAAAGATGGCATCTCTCTCTCACTGCAGCAGGAAGGAAATATGGGTTGCACTTTAGATTAAGGTTCCATTTATAAATGGTTTATATACAGTTAATAAAAGATAAGTGTATATATAAGCAACCTCTTGACTTGTTGGACTTCATATCAACTGATTTAACCTTTCAGTAAAACATCAATTTGTTAGCCCTTTTATAAACTGTTTATAAATGGAATCTTAATATTAATATAACCAAAATATGTATTGATTCATGACTGGCATTATAGATATTGAACTATGTATCTGTAACCCCTTGGGCCTGATTCTTGGGTCTATTCAGACTAATTTACATGGCAAAATAACCAGAACCCAGTAGATCTGGCCCTCTGAGGATTCTCCCTGCTCAAGGAAAACTGAGCGTCTATTGGAGTGGTGCTCTGCCTTTCCCCTTCTTGTACTGAAGTGGACATCTTTACATCTCCAGGATACCAAGCTGCTGGAATGGCCTTTGGGGGTTATAGGTACAAAGTGTAAGTTAGAGTTACTGTGAATGATATTGCAAGAGCATGTAGTATCTGGGAGGACCATATTGCATTATGTTTATGAATGTATTACGTATCACTGTGGGCATGGATTCTGTGCAACTCTGGTGGGAATTACCACCACAGTCAGGAGTGATTAACTCCTTCTAGAACGAGAAACTCAAGGTGTCTGTTCTAAGGGTGATTAAGGTGAATCACTTACAGTGTAAATACCTCCAGAAAGGTACCAGCCCCTGGGGATGCTTGCATATACTGGTTTGAACTGGGTTTTCCAGAATCCAGCAGACAAGTAATGGGTCTTTGATTTAAAAGGCTAGGTTTAAAATGTCTCGGAGCCTTTTTTTCCTGAGCCAGCTAACGAACAAGACCATCTGTCAAAAGGTGGCCCAACACCTTGTGAAGGGTTGGACAGACTTTGGTGTACTATAAGACAGATGAGTGACATCTAATAAGCTTTTTAGCATGCATATAGGATTTTTTAAATTTTTTTTTCTCTGTGATGCTCTTATGTTTAGAAAGCGCTGTGTGGTAACTTGTAAGTGCTGGCAATATGCTGTTCATAGCCCTTGGCAAGCAAGGAAAGCATGGGCACTGGCCTTTAGGCAGTCTGGCTGGCTTGGATATTACGATGTAAGGCAGGGAGCTGTGCAGCCTTAAAACCCCAGTCAGGAGGGAGAGAGACATGGGTCTTTACCTGAAAGAGGTGATGGCTGGGAGCCAGAAACCTTACATGAGTGCTCCCAAGGGACCATGGAGGGGGAATACAGGTGCAGTGAGCCTGAAATTGATACCTACATCTACTCTGATGTATGCCAGGCCAGCCTCAGACTGGCTCTGAGGTCAGTGAAACACACACACATTCCCTTCTGTCCCCATCCTGCAACACAGGCAGCTTAGCCATAGCAGAGAATGTCCCCTTGTTTTAAAAAAGGAGAAATGTCAACCAGAAGCTCTGAGACTAGTTAGACATAGTGAGTACTTTAGGGGTAAATAGATTACAAAAGCCTCTCTACAGGTTAATACATTTAGAGTCTTAAAATTTAAGGCCAGTAAAGACCACCAGATCATCTAGTCTGACCTCCAGTATATCTCAGGACACCAAGACACCCCTCCCCCAGTTCCCATACACTAAATCCACCAACTGAAATTAGACCAGAGCACTACAGCCCTCAGGAGACTAAACTTTTGTATGCCATGGGCAAAGAATAGGTGTTTCTTGTATGAGGTAATTACAATTCACTGAAGCCAGCAGCTCCATCTCTGGTTTTATGTAACTTTTAATAAACCACAAACCAAAGGAAGTTTTCCACTTTAACTAGCTGAAGTGCATAATTCCCCCTCCCCACCGCCCAAGCACTGAATTCTATCAATAGTAAAGAGATGAAAAATTATCCACAGTTAATCTGAAGTAAAATATTTACCATAATAAGATCAATTTGAATGCACATTGGAGTGTATCTCCATTAAAATGAAAGTGCAGATAAACCTGCAGATCACACTTGCGCTTTATTGGCTGTGGAAAGTGGGCATTGAAGCAAAACGTTTCATTGTCACAGAAACATTAATGGTGGGTAAATAGGCTTTAACAGCATCAGCACTAACCAGATCATCATCTGGGGACTATCTGGGCATGAGAACAGCTGTAGCTTTCAAGGTTGTGCTTGTGACATGCTAGGGGATCAGTGGGGAAACCTGGAAAAAGGGGCATCGCTTTTCCAGCTTCCTCCTGATTTACACCTCACTGAGAGAGAATGGATCTAGAGAAGGGAGTGCCAGAGAAGTTGTTTACATTTCATTCCTGTAGTTGCTATTCCACTCTGAGCCATGACTACACTCCCATGACAGTGCTTTGAAGTGTGAGTGTGGTCACGCACGAGCACTAGGGGAGAGCTCTGCCAGTGCTCCTGGCAATCCACCTCCGCCAGGGGATTAGCTCTGAGCGCTGGGAGCCTGTTTACACTAGCACTTGAAAGTGCTCAGACTTGCTGTGCTCAGGGGGGTGATTTTTAACCCCCTCTGAGCCAGCAAGTTAGAGTGCTATAAAATGTAAGTGTAGACAAGCCCTGATGAGAGTGCCTCCTTGGTGTGATGCCTCTCTCCATCATAGAGACTTGTCCCAAAAGCTGGGAGAATTTGACTGTTGCAAGTGCAAAGCAAGGAGGAAATAAAAAGGTCATGAACTAAATCATTGGTTTAAACCTCCATTATGGTGCTAGCCAGTACTAGTGGAGGGTACAGAATGAAAGGAGTGTTAATAATGTATGTGTTACTGTAAATGGGTGCATGATGGGTGAGGTAATATCTTCTATTGGACCAACTTCTGGTGGTGAGAGAGACAAGCTTTCAAGCTGCACAGAGCTCCTCTTCAAGTCTGGGAAAGATTCTAAGGGCTTGTCTTCACATACAGTGCTACGGTGGCGCAGCTGCACTTAGAGCAGATGCTACTATGCCAGTGGGAGAGCTTCCCCCATTAGTGTAGTTAATCCACCTCCCAGAGAGGCTGTAGCTATGCTGATGGCAGAAGCTCTCCTGTCTCCCTACATGGGGGGTTAGGTCGGTATAACAGTGTCACTCCAGAGTGTGATTTGAGATATGTAGTTATTCTGATATAGGTCTGTAGCATAGACCTGGTCTTAGTGTCACTGCTAAAACACAAGATCAAACAGGTAGTTTAGCATAAGTAGTTAGCACATATTCTAAGGGACCATTCAAAGTGCCATGGTCTTAATGCCCCTGTAGTCACAGAGCTACAGGCTTCAACAACACTGCATACAAATGGGAGGCAGACTATTTTGAAAAATAGGAAACTGGAAATAAAAATTCATTTTCATGGAAAGTACCAGTGTATCCAGTTAATCTGTTGAACAGGTATTGTTAAATAGTGTCTCATAGCTTCATTAGACAGGATTGATTTATACAGTGTTATGGAGGAGAGAGACAAGGTGGGTGAGGTAATATCTTTTAGTGGACCAACTTCTGCCGTGACGTAAGACAAACTTTTGAGCTTACACAGAGCTTGTTGAGGTCTGTGGAAATGCATTTAGCTGTGACACTCAGAATACAAGGTAGGGTTACCAGATAGCAACTGTGGAAAAAACAGGATGGGGTGTTTGGTAATAGGCGCCTATATAAGAAAAAGTTCCAAAAAATGGGACTGTCCCATTTTTAAAGGGACAGTCCCATCTGGTCACCCTAATACAAAGCGGAACACATTGTTAAGCATAAGTTAACACACATTTCAAAGGACCATTCAAGATGAAGTGACCCATTTACACTTCCCCAGTCATTTGGGGGAGGGAGGGAAAGAAGGGAAAAAATCCAGAGGTGTGTGGGTTATAGATTAATGTGTCTATTCAGTCTATGATTTTTAGTATCTAGTAAAGCTATGAATCTAAGCTTCCAGGCTTGTCTTTTGTGCAGCATCTTTGAGGATGAGGACTGATAGGTCAGATACAGTGTGATAACTTTGTGAAAAGTGTTCTCTTACAGGTGATATGGTATTCTTTGTCTCATCATCTTTCTGTGTGGGTTCATTCAAGAGTGTCTCACCCTTCTGGTTAAGATGGGTGAAAACATTATCTAAGTTGTCTGGTTTCACCCTCATAATTGCTCTTTGGACAATCATGAGGTACACCACATGTTGTAATAGGCATGTGTAAGATCCATGAATCTTGAAAGGTGTGTTGGGGGGTGTTGATCATTGTAGCAGTGGAGATACATCTACAAGTTTTGTGTCTGATCTGGTAGGGTTTTGTGCTGCTTTGAGTTGGGTGGGTCCTGGGCTGTGTGAAGCTTGCATCTGATGATCATCTCGGAATAGATAGATAAACTGTGGAATAGACAATCTTGTGCATGAAACTCACCATAGGTGGTTGTGTGAAGTGCATTGCAGGTAAACATCACAGAGCATCATTCTGCAATCTTTGAGCAACGGAATCTGGTACTTTGAATTTCAGGTGAGGCAAGAAGTGACTTAGAAACAACGAATGGAACTTCCAAGACATGGAGAAGGTCACTAGGAGATGATTGAACAAAATGTCAGATTTGTATTTATAATTGTAGGAATGGAAACTGCAAAACAATTCCCCAAATACATGCTTCTGACTTAGGATGTGTAATGCAATAATCTGCTCTTTCTTGTACCTACAAAAAATAAATGGATGCAACAAGTTTCCCAGTCGTATTTTTATGCAGTTGCGTTTTACTTAGAGATTTCAGATACATGTAACAATTATTTATGTTAATATTCATCTGTTTGCCTAGCATTAATTACAGCTTAATCTTAGTTTCTTCAGGTATTTTTGTAATACATAATGTAACTCTAATTTTGTGCCTTAGAATAATTCTCTTTATTCTGGGTTTAAAAGAGTTTTCCTACATCATTTTCCGTTTATTTTAGGAGTTCCTGATATCCCCCTTGGCACCAAATGTATGCCAAGACCAAAAGGTAAAATGTGCTAAATAAGACTAAGTGAAAATATACCCCAGATGCCTAATCAGCAAACATATTAGAGATGAGCAGGTAAAATACTTACTCTTGTGGTGACGCCTGTTAAGTCTCATGACAAAAAATTAAGCAGTGGGTGTGTTGTGATCATGATTTCAAACCAGTGTCATAATCACCTCTGTTACCTTGTGCTCACCTGTCTGTTTCTTGCATCCACCTCTTGTCTCCCATTGTATATTTAGAGTGTAAACTGTTTACACAACAGGTCCCTGATTGGGACCTTTTAAACGCTCCCAAACAGAAATAATAATACAACTTTATTTTGACTAAATAGGTGGCTCCAGTTCCGGGTTCATTTCTATCTGATTTTTGTGTAAAAGGCTTTGATTCCCTTGGGTAGGTAAATGATTCCTCACATCAAAATGTGTAACTCTCATTTCCAAGGCATGAAACTGGGCTGGGGTGCTCTTTTAATTTGTATTGTAATTTCACTTTGTTATTTATTTTCTACATGCTGTCAGTCACAGTGGCTCTTTGGATGTATTTTTTAAAAACGTGACTGCATACTTTTGCAAAAAACTGCTGGGTGTGACACCCAAACATCCTTTTGAATAAAATTATCATAATGTATTATTATTCTGGGCCTTATTTAAAAATGGGTAAGAATTACTACATTGAGAGGCCCAGGACTAGAAGAGCTGTAGGTGTTTCAGGTCAACAATGAAATATATAGGCAGAGCTTTGTGTATTAAAGCGATTGCCTACCACACTGTGCTTGGCTTGGCCATTGCAGCTAATCCCCCACCTCCCACTCATGAATCCATCAAATTCACTCTTAAATGAAATAAAAAAATAAAACACACGCTCAGTAAACTTCTCAGGAGGATGAATTGTAAATCCTCCCTGAACAGTGAGGAGCCTTGTGCAATGTAACCGCTGAGAATCAAATGGCTCTATTACTTCCTTTGGCAGAGATTTTGTTCTTTTAAAAAATAAAAGTCCACGGTGTCACCACATGCTCAGACAGACACCATTATTGTGTGGGGAGAATTTCCAACCTACCCTAACTAACTTGCCTCATGTAGACACTTCAGTCCATGCTTACAATCCAGTAAATATATCCTGTTATCTTTCATGCTCTGCTGATGAGGGATGATTAAACTTGTTTTGCCTAATTTTGAACCCACTCAGTCATTGTGGTTTGAAAGTTCAAGTCTAGCTCAGTCATTACTGTTTGTGTTCTTTAGAAGAAAGATGATGGAGCAAAAATCCAGTGGAGGGGAAAGATTAAAAAACGGAGCAGAGATCAGACAGAATTAAAACCTCCATTTGAAAAAATGAGGTGGAGGGAGAAGAATTCCAGTGAGAAACCAATTGAAATTTCTGCATTGTGTATATATCGTCACTCACTTGACCCACCCTAGGTTAATTTGCATGTGAAAGAAAGCTATTCTGCCTTTATATAGGATTGATATACTCCTTTTATTGAGAAAATTTTCATTGATTATCAGGTATCTGTTAAGCCATGTTTCACAATGTTATTTTCAAGGTCACTTGTGGAGCATAAAGGAATGTTACCAATTTTTTCTTTTTGTTTTCAAAGCCTTAAAATGCGGTTCTGTTTTGAAGAGTGGCTCTGTAAATATATTTGGATAATTCTTTGTTTCTTATCTTCAATAACAAATTCATTCAGTTCACAAATTAAAAAAAATTAATTGGCCAATATTTTTGAAGAGAGACTGGTGTCTTTGGTTGCCCAAATTGAGAAGCCTGATTTTCAGAAAGTGCGACACAATCCATCTTTGAAAATCAGGCTCAAGCTGAGCACCCAAACAGAGCACACCAAATAAAAAAAAACACATACAGAAATCAAAATTCCCGTTAAGAGCAGAAAGTGGGAAGAAGCACATGATACATTCATTCTTTTCTCTTACAACTGAAATCTGGTTTCTAAATTAAATGATATTTCAGTGGTAAAGAGAGCAAAAGCAAGGAGAGGTTCACTGTACCATAAAACTAGCTTGAACTCT
>NC_133787.1:19190025-19201756 GCF_003597395.2 Chelonoidis abingdonii | reverse complement strand
AGGTATTTTGAATGTTCCAAAGAAGGTTATGATGAGAAACTCACACAGTTTCTGTCCCTTGCTTCATAGAGAGAAGTTAGTGGCCTGTGTGAAATGCAGAATTCAGAGATACAGTATTGCTTGTTGTCTCACTGCCCACGACAAAGTCAAGTGCTTGCTTAGCAATCATTTGCTGTGCTATAAAGAGTTCAAGCTAGTTTTATGGTACAGTGAACCTCTCCTTGCTTTTGCTCTCTTTACCACTGAAATATCATTTAATTTAGAAACCAGATTTCAGTGGTATCCATTTGCAGCAGAATAAACAAAGAAGTAACACAGGTAATTTCTAACTATTTTTCTAATAAAAAAAATGTGTAAAATGTGCTGCTATGTGATTTGTAATAATGTATTTATTTCAATCGTATTGAGGAAATCAGAGCTAAAGCAGCCTGTTACTGGTGTAAAGAGATATCTGGGGCTGGATAAAGGTCCTTACATTTCAGAATGAGCCAAGCTACTAAATCTGCCTTGTCTCATTGGTGCTTCATTTCCTAGCAAATGAAAACAAATGATTCATTATGAAGTTGCAATGAGCCAAAACCCAAAAGAGCCAAAACCCAAAGAAAATGGTTAGATAAATTCACCCTTATTTTGAATACTCATCAATTCCAAATTTCATGTCCAATTTGCCTGAAACTTTCCAGCCAGATTCTGCCCTTGCATAAGATCACACCTGTGAAATGTGAGGCAAGTTGGTTTCATTTTGGCACAGTCAGACCTTGCTCAAAATAGAAAAAGATGGCATCTCTCTCTCACTGCAGCAGGAAGGAAATATGGGTTGCACTTTAGATTAAGGTTCCATTTATAAATGGTTTATATACAGTTAATAAAAGATAAGTGTATATATAAGCAACCTCTTGACTTGTTGGACTTCATATCAACTGATTTAACCTTTCAGTAAAACATCAATTTGTTAGCCCTTTTATAAACTGTTTATAAATGGAATCTTAATATTAATATAACCAAAATATGTATTGATTCATGACTGGCATTATAGATATTGAACTATGTATCTGTAACCCCTTGGGCCTGATTCTTGGGTCTATTCAGACTAATTTACATGGCAAAATAACCAGAACCCAGTAGATCTGGCCCTCTGAGGATTCTCCCTGCTCAAGGAAAACTGAGCGTCTATTGGAGTGGTGCTCTGCCTTTCCCCTTCTTGTACTGAAGTGGACATCTTTACATCTCCAGGATACCAAGCTGCTGGAATGGCCTTTGGGGGTTATAGGTACAAAGTGTAAGTTAGAGTTACTGTGAATGATATTGCAAGAGCATGTAGTATCTGGGAGGACCATATTGCATTATGTTTATGAATGTATTACGTATCACTGTGGGCATGGATTCTGTGCAACTCTGGTGGGAATTACCACCACAGTCAGGAGTGATTAACTCCTTCTAGAACGAGAAACTCAAGGTGTCTGTTCTAAGGGTGATTAAGGTGAATCACTTACAGTGTAAATACCTCCAGAAAGGTACCAGCCCCTGGGGATGCTTGCATATACTGGTTTGAACTGGGTTTTCCAGAATCCAGCAGACAAGTAATGGGTCTTTGATTTAAAAGGCTAGGTTTAAAATGTCTCGGAGCCTTTTTTTCCTGAGCCAGCTAACGAACAAGACCATCTGTCAAAAGGTGGCCCAACACCTTGTGAAGGGTTGGACAGACTTTGGTGTACTATAAGACAGATGAGTGACATCTAATAAGCTTTTTAGCATGCATATAGGATTTTTTAAATTTTTTTTTCTCTGTGATGCTCTTATGTTTAGAAAGCGCTGTGTGGTAACTTGTAAGTGCTGGCAATATGCTGTTCATAGCCCTTGGCAAGCAAGGAAAGCATGGGCACTGGCCTTTAGGCAGTCTGGCTGGCTTGGATATTACGATGTAAGGCAGGGAGCTGTGCAGCCTTAAAACCCCAGTCAGGAGGGAGAGAGACATGGGTCTTTACCTGAAAGAGGTGATGGCTGGGAGCCAGAAACCTTACATGAGTGCTCCCAAGGGACCATGGAGGGGGAATACAGGTGCAGTGAGCCTGAAATTGATACCTACATCTACTCTGATGTATGCCAGGCCAGCCTCAGACTGGCTCTGAGGTCAGTGAAACACACACACATTCCCTTCTGTCCCCATCCTGCAACACAGGCAGCTTAGCCATAGCAGAGAATGTCCCCTTGTTTTAAAAAAGGAGAAATGTCAACCAGAAGCTCTGAGACTAGTTAGACATAGTGAGTACTTTAGGGGTAAATAGATTACAAAAGCCTCTCTACAGGTTAATACATTTAGAGTCTTAAAATTTAAGGCCAGTAAAGACCACCAGATCATCTAGTCTGACCTCCAGTATATCTCAGGACACCAAGACACCCCTCCCCCAGTTCCCATACACTAAATCCACCAACTGAAATTAGACCAGAGCACTACAGCCCTCAGGAGACTAAACTTTTGTATGCCATGGGCAAAGAATAGGTGTTTCTTGTATGAGGTAATTACAATTCACTGAAGCCAGCAGCTCCATCTCTGGTTTTATGTAACTTTTAATAAACCACAAACCAAAGGAAGTTTTCCACTTTAACTAGCTGAAGTGCATAATTCCCCCTCCCCACCGCCCAAGCACTGAATTCTATCAATAGTAAAGAGATGAAAAATTATCCACAGTTAATCTGAAGTAAAATATTTACCATAATAAGATCAATTTGAATGCACATTGGAGTGTATCTCCATTAAAATGAAAGTGCAGATAAACCTGCAGATCACACTTGCGCTTTATTGGCTGTGGAAAGTGGGCATTGAAGCAAAACGTTTCATTGTCACAGAAACATTAATGGTGGGTAAATAGGCTTTAACAGCATCAGCACTAACCAGATCATCATCTGGGGACTATCTGGGCATGAGAACAGCTGTAGCTTTCAAGGTTGTGCTTGTGACATGCTAGGGGATCAGTGGGGAAACCTGGAAAAAGGGGCATCGCTTTTCCAGCTTCCTCCTGATTTACACCTCACTGAGAGAGAATGGATCTAGAGAAGGGAGTGCCAGAGAAGTTGTTTACATTTCATTCCTGTAGTTGCTATTCCACTCTGAGCCATGACTACACTCCCATGACAGTGCTTTGAAGTGTGAGTGTGGTCACGCACGAGCACTAGGGGAGAGCTCTGCCAGTGCTCCTGGCAATCCACCTCCGCCAGGGGATTAGCTCTGAGCGCTGGGAGCCTGTTTACACTAGCACTTGAAAGTGCTCAGACTTGCTGTGCTCAGGGGGGTGATTTTTAACCCCCTCTGAGCCAGCAAGTTAGAGTGCTATAAAATGTAAGTGTAGACAAGCCCTGATGAGAGTGCCTCCTTGGTGTGATGCCTCTCTCCATCATAGAGACTTGTCCCAAAAGCTGGGAGAATTTGACTGTTGCAAGTGCAAAGCAAGGAGGAAATAAAAAGGTCATGAACTAAATCATTGGTTTAAACCTCCATTATGGTGCTAGCCAGTACTAGTGGAGGGTACAGAATGAAAGGAGTGTTAATAATGTATGTGTTACTGTAAATGGGTGCATGATGGGTGAGGTAATATCTTCTATTGGACCAACTTCTGGTGGTGAGAGAGACAAGCTTTCAAGCTGCACAGAGCTCCTCTTCAAGTCTGGGAAAGATTCTAAGGGCTTGTCTTCACATACAGTGCTACGGTGGCGCAGCTGCACTTAGAGCAGATGCTACTATGCCAGTGGGAGAGCTTCCCCCATTAGTGTAGTTAATCCACCTCCCAGAGAGGCTGTAGCTATGCTGATGGCAGAAGCTCTCCTGTCTCCCTACATGGGGGGTTAGGTCGGTATAACAGTGTCACTCCAGAGTGTGATTTGAGATATGTAGTTATTCTGATATAGGTCTGTAGCATAGACCTGGTCTTAGTGTCACTGCTAAAACACAAGATCAAACAGGTAGTTTAGCATAAGTAGTTAGCACATATTCTAAGGGACCATTCAAAGTGCCATGGTCTTAATGCCCCTGTAGTCACAGAGCTACAGGCTTCAACAACACTGCATACAAATGGGAGGCAGACTATTTTGAAAAATAGGAAACTGGAAATAAAAATTCATTTTCATGGAAAGTACCAGTGTATCCAGTTAATCTGTTGAACAGGTATTGTTAAATAGTGTCTCATAGCTTCATTAGACAGGATTGATTTATACAGTGTTATGGAGGAGAGAGACAAGGTGGGTGAGGTAATATCTTTTAGTGGACCAACTTCTGCCGTGACGTAAGACAAACTTTTGAGCTTACACAGAGCTTGTTGAGGTCTGTGGAAATGCATTTAGCTGTGACACTCAGAATACAAGGTAGGGTTACCAGATAGCAACTGTGGAAAAAACAGGATGGGGTGCGGGGTAATAGGCGCCTATATAAGAAAAAGTTCCAAAAAATGGGACTGTCCCATTTTTAAAGGGACAGTCCCATCTGGTCACCCTAATACAAAGCGGAACACATTGTTAAGCATAAGTTAACACACATTTCAAAGGACCATTCAAGATGAAGTGACCCATTTACACTTCCCCAGTCATTTGGGGGAGGGAGGGAAAGAAGGGAAAAAATCCAGAGGTGTGTGGGTTATAGATTAATGTGTCTATTCAGTCTATGATTTTTAGTATCTAGTAAAGCTATGAATCTAAGCTTCCAGGCTTGTCTTTTGTGCAGCATCTTTGAGGATGAGGACTGATAGGTCAGATACAGTGTGATAACTTTGTGAAAAGTGTTCTCTTACAGGTGATATGGTATTCTTTGTCTCATCATCTTTCTGTGTGGGTTCATTCAAGAGTGTCTCACCCTTCTGGTTAAGATGGGTGAAAACATTATCTAAGTTGTCTGGTTTCACCCTCATAATTGCTCTTTGGACAATCATGAGGTACACCACATGTTGTAATAGGCATGTGTAAGATCCATGAATCTTGAAAGGTGTGTTGGGGGGTGTTGATCATTGTAGCAGTGGAGATACATCTACAAGTTTTGTGTCTGATCTGGTAGGGTTTTGTGCTGCTTTGAGTTGGGTGGGTCCTGGGCTGTGTGAAGCTTGCATCTGATGATCATCTCGGAATAGATAGATAAACTGTGGAATAGACAATCTTGTGCATGAAACTCACCATAGGTGGTTGTGTGAAGTGCATTGCAGGTAAACATCACAGAGCATCATTCTGCAATCTTTGAGCAACGGAATCTGGTACTTTGAATTTCAGGTGAGGCAAGAAGTGACTTAGAAACAACGAATGGAACTTCCAAGACATGGAGAAGGTCACTAGGAGATGATTGAACAAAATGTCAGATTTGTATTTATAATTGTAGGAATGGAAACTGCAAAACAATTCCCCAAATACATGCTTCTGACTTAGGATGTGTAATGCAATAATCTGCTCTTTCTTGTACCTACAAAAAATAAATGGATGCAACAAGTTTCCCAGTCGTATTTTTATGCAGTTGCGTTTTACTTAGAGATTTCAGATACATGTAACAATTATTTATGTTAATATTCATCTGTTTGCCTAGCATTAATTACAGCTTAATCTTAGTTTCTTCAGGTATTTTTGTAATACATAATGTAACTCTAATTTTGTGCCTTAGAATAATTCTCTTTATTCTGGGTTTAAAAGAGTTTTCCTACATCATTTTCCGTTTATTTTAGGAGTTCCTGATATCCCCCTTGGCACCAAATGTATGCCAAGACCAAAAGGTAAAATGTGCTAAATAAGACTAAGTGAAAATATACCCCAGATGCCTAATCAGCAAACATATTAGAGATGAGCAGGTAAAATACTTACTCTTGTGGTGACGCCTGTTAAGTCTCATGACAAAAAATTAAGCAGTGGGTGTGTTGTGATCATGATTTCAAACCAGTGTCATAATCACCTCTGTTACCTTGTGCTCACCTGTCTGTTTCTTGCATCCACCTCTTGTCTCCCATTGTATATTTAGAGTGTAAACTGTTTACACAACAGGTCCCTGATTGGGACCTTTTAAACGCTCCCAAACAGAAATAATAATACAACTTTATTTTGACTAAATAGGTGGCTCCAGTTCCGGGTTCATTTCTATCTGATTTTTGTGTAAAAGGCTTTGATTCCCTTGGGTAGGTAAATGATTCCTCACATCAAAATGTGTAACTCTCATTTCCAAGGCATGAAACTGGGCTGGGGTGCTCTTTTAATTTGTATTGTAATTTCACTTTGTTATTTATTTTCTACATGCTGTCAGTCACAGTGGCTCTTTGGATGTATTTTTTAAAAACGTGACTGCATACTTTTGCAAAAAACTGCTGGGTGTGACACCCAAACATCCTTTTGAATAAAATTATCATAATGTATTATTATTCTGGGCCTTATTTAAAAATGGGTAAGAATTACTACATTGAGAGGCCCAGGACTAGAAGAGCTGTAGGTGTTTCAGGTCAACAATGAAATATATAGGCAGAGCTTTGTGTATTAAAGCGATTGCCTACCACACTGTGCTTGGCTTGGCCATTGCAGCTAATCCCCCACCTCCCACTCATGAATCCATCAAATTCACTCTTAAATGAAATAAAAAAATAAAACACACGCTCAGTAAACTTCTCAGGAGGATGAATTGTAAATCCTCCCTGAACAGTGAGGAGCCTTGTGCAATGTAACCGCTGAGAATCAAATGGCTCTATTACTTCCTTTGGCAGAGATTTTGTTCTTTTAAAAAATAAAAGTCCACGGTGTCACCACATGCTCAGACAGACACCATTATTGTGTGGGGAGAATTTCCAACCTACCCTAACTAACTTGCCTCATGTAGACACTTCAGTCCATGCTTACAATCCAGTAAATATATCCTGTTATCTTTCATGCTCTGCTGATGAGGGATGATTAAACTTGTTTTGCCTAATTTTGAACCCACTCAGTCATTGTGGTTTGAAAGTTCAAGTCTAGCTCAGTCATTACTGTTTGTGTTCTTTAGAAGAAAGATGATGGAGCAAAAATCCAGTGGAGGGGAAAGATTAAAAAACGGAGCAGAGATCAGACAGAATTAAAACCTCCATTTGAAAAAATGAGGTGGAGGGAGAAGAATTCCAGTGAGAAACCAATTGAAATTTCTGCATTGTGTATATATCGTCACTCACTTGACCCACCCTAGGTTAATTTGCATGTGAAAGAAAGCTATTCTGCCTTTATATAGGATTGATATACTCCTTTTATTGAGAAAATTTTCATTGATTATCAGGTATCTGTTAAGCCATGTTTCACAATGTTATTTTCAAGGTCACTTGTGGAGCATAAAGGAATGTTACCAATTTTTTCTTTTTGTTTTCAAAGCCTTAAAATGCGGTTCTGTTTTGAAGAGTGGCTCTGTAAATATATTTGGATAATTCTTTGTTTCTTATCTTCAATAACAAATTCATTCAGTTCACAAATTAAAAAAAATTAATTGGCCAATATTTTTGAAGAGAGACTGGTGTCTTTGGTTGCCCAAATTGAGAAGCCTGATTTTCAGAAAGTGCGACACAATCCATCTTTGAAAATCAGGCTCAAGCTGAGCACCCAAACAGAGCACACCAAATAAAAAAAAACACATACAGAAATCAAAATTCCCGTTAAGAGCAGAAAGTGGGAAGAAGCACATGATACATTCATTCTTTTCTCTTACAACTGAAATCTGGTTTCTAAATTAAATGATATTTCAGTGGTAAGGAGAGCAAAAGCAAGGAGAGGTTCACTGTACCATAAAACTAGCTTGAACTCTTTATAGCACTGCAAATGATTGCTAAGCAAGCACTTGACTTTGTCGTGGGCAGTGAGACAACAAGCAATACTGTATCTCTGAATTCTGCATTTCACACAGGCCACTAACTTCTCTCTATGAAGCAAGGGACAGAAACTGTGTGAGTTTCTCATCATAACCTTCTTTGGAACATTCAAAATACCTTACCAGCTCGTATCATCCATTCATCTGATCAAATATCCTGTCTCCAATAGAAGCTAATACCAGCAAAAAAATCCTTAATGGAATAACTTGATCATGGGGGCAGATTCTTTCTAACAATAAGCAGTTAGTAGCTTGCTTGTGCCCTGAAGCATGTGGGTTAATACTATTATAAGGGGGTATAAGTAATTAGTAATACGCAGAAGTATTTCACTGGACAAATAGAGCAGGTAGCAACCTCTCTGTGAAATGTCATTCAAATAAAAACATGGATTGATTCTAAGCCTGGAAGAAATCTCAGCCAATAACGAAACTGCATGTCTTTTTTAACAGCTGGTAGTGGGAAATTAGAAGATCCAGCTCTTTGTACCAGTGATTGCACAGTGCCTACTGCATTTTGGTCCTGATCCTGATTGGGAATATTGTAATAGAAATGTTAAAATATGATACGAATATTTGAGTTGGCTGTCCTGAAGTATTAACTCTAAGCAGGTATTTTACCTTTACTGTCTGGGGGCTGGACACCACAAGGAGGACAAGCAGTTCCCAGGGTCAGGTCTATGGAAACGTATATAAGCAGTGGGGAAAGACTGTTGGTTTTAAAGGAAAATTAAAGGGAATGAAAGTTATAGCACATTCTGTTCTCATTAGCAGAACATAGAAGCTTGGGAAAAATCTACCTATTACGAAAATTTGCTGTAAGAAAGAAAAAAAACAACCAAAAAACAACCATGTAAGTATGAATAAATCAGAGCCTAAGCTAATTTCTACAAGTCACTATAAAAAGTCCCTAGAGAAGAAGGTTGGGCCAGTGGTTAGGGCATTAGCCCAGGACTTGGGAGCCCTGTGTTCACATCTCTACTCCGTCATAGACTTCCTGTCTGACACTGGGCAAACCACTGAACCCTCTGTGCCTCAGTTCACCTACTCACAGGATGTTATGAAAATAGATACCCTTGAGATTCTGGGGCACTCAGGTACTAGTGTAATAGGGGTTGTAAACATTCCCAAGATAAACAAATGTTTTAAAAACTCCAACGAATTACAGCCAATGCCTTTTTGTAAGCAGCCAATGAGACAATGGTAAGTTTTCATTCTCTGGCATCTCTTTAGCTCTGACATCAATGTTTCAATAATCTCCTAGGATAGTTCACACATGAACCTGATTCTTCTCCCGTGTTGTGTATAGCCACATTAACTTAGACAAAAAACATCCTCATTTTTCCATAAGATGAACATTTTCCCTTCACAATAGTCTCTTTCCTGTATTAGTTTGCTTGCTTGCTCAATATTTTGAAAGTTGCCCTCACTTTTCTGTAGTTGTGTAGAGACTTATACAAATAAGCAGTGATACCTAAATAAATATCCGGACTTAGTAGTCATTTGCTAGGACTATTAAATCCTAACAGGAAAGTGTTCCACATCACTGTCATCCTCATGTTGTCCAAATGGCTCATCATCTGGGCTAACTGCTGAGCTTCTAATCTTACAGACAGTTTTAGTGACTCATCTTGACTAACATTGATTAAAGCATCTTTAATTTCAGCTAATCTAGCTCACAAAGCTGTAGACGCATCTGCTCTGCCAGATCACCTAGTTGAGTAAAGACATCTGACCATACACTTCTTTCATGTTTTTTCAAAACTTTTTATATGCATTTCCCCAATGGTGAGTAACACTGACAGAAAAAAAAAATGTACAAGTCTCGAACAAAATCAAATATGCAGCAGCAATTGAAATACCATTTCACAGCACAACTCTGTGCACCAAATTTAGGGAATATTGCACAAGAAACTCATGCCAGATGCTTCACTGTGATTTCTTCATCTTGCTTCCAGGACTTAGACTGCAATTTTATTCAAGTATGTCCAAAAGCATATTTGCCATTTTCTCCATCACTAGAAGTCTTAAATGAAGACAGAATGCCTTTGTAAAAAGGATATGCTCTAGCATGGGAATTTCTCACAGACTTGAATGGGAGCCATATTAAGCCCGTGGTGCAGGAATGACTGCGACATTCCACAGTTTGTGTTATTCGTGAAGTTAGGTTAGATAACCGTAATGGTGCCTTCTAGCCTTAAAATTTATGAATTTAGGTTAACTGCAGCATACACACTGATTGGTCTGAACCACAGAAATCTTTCAACAGCTGCCCATGTAGTGAAAAGTAACAGGATAAACAATAATTGATTGGTGTCTGAAATGTCAGGTATTGAGCTGACAACAACTGAGACATAATGGGAAAAATAGTATTTAAAAATAAAAAGATTTAAATCTTTTTTTCCTCTGTCAGTGATATTTATTTCTTCTACAGGATATTGGGATCCTAGACCCAGATTTAATCTGGCACCATGACAAATAAAATTATTTCCTGATTCTTGGGATTTGAACCAGATTCAGAATGTGTTCCTGTCTTTTTTTTTTTTTTTAATTATTTAATCCAAGCAGAATTGAAAGCCACTAGGACAGATCTGGATCTGTGACTCCAAGTCCAAAGACTATAAAAATGTGGATGAATTCATATCTGGTAGGCTCATTGTTATTAATTCCAAGTATCAAAGATAGAGTTTCACCTTTTAATTTGTTTCCAGACATGTGTCTGTCATATAGAATATTTTGATACTGTAAACCAATAGAACTCACTTCCTCTGCCTCATTTTCTTATTCTCACTCTTCTGATGTGATGCATCTATTTAGTACATCTGCAGCAAAGGAATCCTGTGAATCGGAAACTATGTACATTTAATAAATAGATGACATCTGACAAAATCATTACAGTAATCTGACAGAAGTGTAGTTTCCCAGTTTCAGAAGAAACAGCAGCAACTCTGTAAATCTGCTCTGTCAAGTTAAAAAAGGGGGGCGGGGATTGATACTAAACTTGGAAGAAATCTCAGATAATATCTAATCTCTACATTTTATGTAACAAGTTACATTGGGAAATAAGACGATCCCCGTGCCTGCCTCAATGTAAACTCTTCGCTGCACCCTCCAGGTTTGCACAGTGCTTAGGCCCTAGCCCATTGTGCCCCGATACTGACTGAGGTGGGGGGGACAGGGGGGCAATTGTAATACTATTATGATAATATTTGAGTTGTCCTCTTAGACGTAACACTTTAGTACGGACAATTTATAACTTCATCAGAGCCTTGTTGTGCGGGAGAGAGAACAGTTTGCTCCACCTATAACTTGGGTCTTTTGTATGAGTCACTAGTGGGGCTGAAACAGCTTAGTAGCAGCTTTTGCATTCCCTTGAGTGGGTTCTGGATAGTCCTTCACAGGCCAGGCCAGGGAGGCCTCTTATTCCTCATTTTCCCAGTACCACATAAGGGCCAGCACAATCTACCTTCAAAGTATTGCATGTAGGTATAGCCTAAATGTTTTTCAGTTTGGGGGTTTTTCCCTCTCTTTCCTTTTTTCCTTCACCTTCTCCCCTTACTTCTCTGCTTTCCTTCCTTCCCTTTATGTCCCCCTGTCATAAGTAGATAGGTAAGGTAAGGGTTAATTTTCTTTTGCCTGTAAAGGGGAACCAAACACCTGACCAGAGGACCAATCAGAGAACTGGATTGTCAGGGGCAGGAATTTGTATACTCAGGGTCTTTGTTGTTTTCTCAGCTATGGGAAAACAAGTTTGTTCTTCTAACTCCATCTTATCTCAAATCTTCTCCTAAACATCTGTGAGTACAAAGGAAAGCAAAGTAATTCGGCTGTGATGAGCTTTGTGTTGTATTTATATGTATGTTGATTTGCTGGACTGGTTTAATCGGGCTCTCTTTTAAATCA
>NC_133787.1:19143189-19190000 GCF_003597395.2 Chelonoidis abingdonii | reverse complement strand
TCATAGATTCCAAATCAGGGGATTTGAATTGTTCTTGAGGAGATACACGTTTTCTCTAACGGAACAATTGAGCATGTGTTACTAAAGAGCGACTACATTCCAGACATACATCTAAACCACTTGTTAACTTCCAGGGTCAGCCTTGAATTTGAAGGAAACATTGAGATTGCCACTTCTTCCTTTGCTTCTGTCAGTTTTCTTCAAAAATTTATAAAACTTAATAAACCAAGGGGAAATTTTAAAGTGCAAGACTCGTAAACATTTATAATGCCTAGTTAGTAAATATGTTTAACTGTTCCCCATGTGCTTTATAGTTTACTGTTGGTAATCACCCTTGTCGAACGTCATAATATCAAAAGTGAACTGTAGCTTACAGTTATTACTAATGACGAGTAAGTGGAGTGCTGGAGCACTAGCTTTATTATCGTTTAACCTTTGAAGGCTACTATTGTAGTTATGTAGAGGTTTTAGGTATTCCGTGTCTAGGGCGATTGTCCACGTAACTGATTCTGTTGGTCATTTAATGAAGACATCACTTATATGATATAAATAATTATTTACAGTATGCATGATTATTTGTAAGCAAGCATGTAAATATTTTATTATTTCATAGTTTCTTACCTGCAAAAGTTGTAAATCAGAGAAAAAGAAGCAATTGCCTGATCAGATTCATTTGAGCTGTCTTGTTAGAATCTCACCACTTAACTCTATGATATAATTCAAGACTGCCATTACCCATGTAATCATTTGGCTGTCCAAGCAGCTCTAATGCAGCTGGGGTAGTAGCAGAGGTCAGGGAGCGTACTAACTTGACAAACTTCCTACACTGCATTGAGCAGAGCTTGAAAATACAGATGAATTAAGTTCCTCCTTCAAATCATTCATCCAAATAAATTAGTCTATTCAATAACTTCAATCAAAATCAGTTAATTATATTATGGAAGGTTCATCAGCTGGGACTCCTATACATAGTCGGCACGTTCTTCGTCTTAAATGCAGGAAGCTTCAGTCGTGAAATTAAAGCTTGCAGTTGTTTTCTTTGTGCTTCATGGTGTATTATGTGGTCAGCCAGAGTGTTTTGTTCTCTGCTAATGCTCTAGCAGAGTTCAGTTCTTGAGAGAGTTTTCCAGGACCAGCATTGTGTTTGGTTCAGTCCTGAAGGACATGCCTGAATGTTGTTTGTGACCTGTCTTATCAGGAATGATGTACTTGTTAAATAACAGATTACACAATAATATACCTTTGACCTTGTCACTGATCTCTTCCAGTTAATTTGCAAGACCGGGACATTTGGCTGCTGCTCAGTCGAGGATGAATTACCATAGAGATTGTGTGCCCACCGCCTCCAAGCTGACAAATTCTGCTATTGGGATGATTATCCACAATAAACTAGATATCGTGTAGAGCAGTTTAATCCACTACTCCACTAGTATTCGTGATCAGTCTGTAAAAATTGAAATGAAGATAAGTTTGCCTGTCGTCCTCTCATCCAAACTTTGTTTTGTGACAATGGTACATTAACTTAAATTTGAAGACTGATGACCTTTTTCCAAACTACCAAATTTACTGCTATAATGATCAACCTTATATGTAAAATTTTAACATTTTAATTGCAACTACCTCTGTGGAATGTCAAAGCTTTCTATTTAGAACATCTCTGATAAATATTTTACCATTATCTGTTATTTTCACTTATTTAATTACTAATAATTGCATAAAGGAGCATCTTTCCTTAATTCATCAGCTCCTGCGGGGGATTCTTTTTCCCTGCCTGAAGTTATTTATCTCCATAAATGAATATGTAGTTGCTTGAATCATTAGAGGTTCAAAAACGAAGATTATTGGATGCTCAGGTGGAAGCAGAGCGAATTAATATCAACTCTAGAAACAAAGGTCTGCAAGATAATACACATTTGAGTCACAGAGCAAATGGAGTATATAAGTATTTGGTTTCTGTTGCCAAAGCAAACGAAAATTGAGGATCCAGACTGGATAACATATTTCTGAATTATGAGGGGGTTTTTATGACATGTTGACAGATGACATTGTCAGGCTTGAGTTTATTCTATTAGAGCAGATTGCAGGTCAGGGCCTAAATTAGACTATAGAACAAGACATGATAAAAAGTGGAAAGAGGATATAACAATGAGGGCTACAAAAAATTGTGTAAAGTGTTTAGGACTAATTGAAACAATAAAACAAACAATGAATTTTAAGTTATTTCTCTGCTAATGTCAGCTAGAGACACGTCTTTTTCAAATATTCTGTTGATTTTTTTCTTTTTAAATTACATGTTAGATGTACGTCTGCTGGAAGGCTTAAAACAGCACTGGAGAGGCTGTGGCTGAGAAGCAGATGACTTGATTGGGGAACAGCAATCTGGCCCTATACAGGGTTGGGGCCAGAAGCAGAACGGACTATCCTAGCTTTGAGAGGGAGGCCTGGCTGCAGGGAGTTGAGAGAGAAGTACTGGAGTGAGTAGTGGGAGAGCCAAGGACTGGGAGCTCTGTCTGAAACCCCACAGGCTGTAGGCTCTAGGGGAGGCCAATCAAGTTTAGCGTTTGGAGGGGCAGCCCACGTAGACCAGAGCAGCAGGTCCAAATCCCCTTGCTAGGATGAGTGCTTATTACAATGCATCTCCCCTGGTGGGGCTAGATGTGACTGGCCGTAAGCCTGACTGAGCAAGGTGTGGAAGAGGGTTGGAGGTTCCCCGGTGAGAGACCTGAGTCCTGCGGGGGTATTGACAGTGGCATCACCCATATAAGGGCACTGGTCTGGAGGAGATGGGGCTAGTGCATGACAACTGGCCTGCAGAGGACTCTAGAAGAATGAAATTAATTCCTAGAGCGCAGGGAGTGCCTCAGTGTGGTCTTGCCCCCTTACAAAGACTTAATTGAAACTGTATAAACTTTGTCTTAATAAAGATCCATCTTCAGTATGGATAATTGATAACCAATTCAGTTTTTCAATATTTAACAGAATCTGGAATCAAGCAGAATTTCCAGAAAGTGAGCAAATTGATAGTCAGCCTTTGAGCAATGGAGCAGCTTCTGTTGGAAACAGTCACTCTTGTGCCAATGCTGTTACTTCTGACAGTTCGACAGCCTGTTCATTAAATATGTCTATCGTGATCTTGCTTTTGTTATCAATTGAGGTTAGATTCTACATGACACATTTGCGGCAACCACCACAGGTAATCTGTGACCTCGACGAGCTCCTATTTCTCTGGCTCCCACCTTCGTTTTAACTTACCCCTTTTCTTTGCGTGTGTCTCTCCCCACGATCTGCTCGTACATCAGTAACGAGGCGGAACGGACTCACTCACCTCCTGCGTGACTTGTTTCATGCCTATCCCACCAGCCCATGCTGTGAACTGGACAGCCCTTATCCGTGTCATAACTAGATAATGACTTCGACAATCTTGTCCTATTTAATCTATAGGTCGCATCCAAGACTGAGATTGGTGTTATTCGATTAGTAGTTGTCTCTCTTGGCTCATGAGATTCTCCGGAGAGCGGTTCCTTCTCCGTATCTTCTCAAAGTAAATACCACCTGTAATCCGTATCCAGGGGTGACGCTCATAGCAGATTGGGTCTCTCCTAGGAGACTTTTTTGCCAGAGTTTCCCCGTTGAGAGTGTGCTGTGTTGTGACAATTACAAAAACACTGCTCTTGCCACATCCTAAGGAAATATCTTAGCTAGTCATCAAACAAACTGCATGGATTCCAGGCAGTCAATCCAGTCTGGAACACCACCTGTGTCTTTAACAATACAAACTACACCTGTAATGCTAACTGAGCATGTTCTCTCTGCATGAATGCAGATAACACAATTAATATCGCATTCAAGCTTGACGCTGAATTCTTTAACACGACGATTACACTGTATTTAGTTCACTTTTGAGAAGTGAACAGTTTCTAGTCATACTTTCCTAGCATACTTTTGTGGTAGAAAATTAGCATTGAATTCAAAAGGTTTGTTCTCTAAAAGACAGTAAGTCTAGCCATTGTCTTGCTGCCATACAGACACTTCAGGGCAGCACTGACCTGTGCACAGCTTAATAGATGTTAAACCCTCAAATATGGTTAGTGGGCTTAAATGCTGCAATGATGTGATGTGACTCGCTTGCATGGTGAGTGAATTTCACCCTGATATAAAATTAGGTTCATGAATAGATGCACTCACAGGATAAAGCCGCAATCAGCCCTCGAAAGCTTGAGTAGAAAGAGGAGCTCTCACTTCTGGTATAATCTTACTCCAGATAGTCCCAGGATTTTAACTCCTGATCAGGTCATTCATGTGAAAAGGAGCGTTGTTCCACGCCTTACTTCCCCTTAGTGCTGTTCTAATGGGTCTTTCATCCTGCCTTTACACCCAACTTTCAGCTTCAGCAGTGATCTTGTGTGGCACCCTGTTGTGTGTTTAAGTTAACTATTCTAGTTGGTGCGAGAATTCACTCAATATTATACAGTTTTCATCAAATCACTGCGGCGCCAAACTGGCTCTTCAGCTCAGCCAAACATTAGATGGGATTGTACATTGCTCTGAAGACTGAGTTCCTGTTTAAACGGCTTATCTTGGAGGTACCAAATATAGAAGTAATACGTACTTACCACCGGTCAAAACATCAGAGTTAGGGCCACAAGCCACAATACATTGGAGAAACACTCAGCAACAACATGGAGAGTTAACAATTCACTGCAACACAGTCACTTTAGAACTTATTATTAAAATGGTAATATGATTCTCTGTGTGTTTCCACTACTCTGATCTCGCGTCAGAACTTATTTGCACATATCTACTTCGCATAAGCCATGAATCTGTGGATTTCTAGGGATTTGGCTAAATGCAGTAAAAAATCGCTTTTGCCTAAACGGCAAATCCTACTCTGCCAGATGCCAACATGTTGATCTGTGTCTATAGAACATGCTATGCGCTGTCTAACAATGCAGTAGTACTATCTATAGAACTATTATTCAGTGAGAGTTCAGCACTAATTATATTAAGTACTGATATCCCATGACAAATATTTTTGAACAATTGTATTTTATATAATCTCTCAACATAATGGAATTAAAAGATAGAATTCCTGGGAGAAATTCTCTGAGCTACCAACTCACATGATGCGTACTTTAGTGAGTGATTCGGAAAGCACTGTTGTTTTCACAAGAATTTTGAGAAATTTCTTTTTACATTTTTTCCAACAATTAATATTTTTTCTAATTTTCCTAATTTCCAAAAACCTTCATCCCCTTCTTTCTTCCTTTTTTTCCCCATATGCTGTGCAATAGAAAATTGGAGGTTCTAAGTAGCTAGTAAGGTAAGGTTACTTTTCCTTTTAGGGTTCTGTTGAGGCTGCTTGTACTTTGTACGCAGTTTTTCTTTTTTCTTATCTCATCTCTTGTGACTTCTTTTCATGTCTCGTTTGTGCTCCTCGCTTTTATTTGTCTCTGCTTAGTTACAAGTTCCTTCTTCTGGATTTGGTACTGGTTCTGTCTTTTGCTTTGTCTCTGTCTGAATTGCTCCTTTCTGCCCTCCTAATCACAACCTTTTCTCTCACTCTGTCTGATCAATAACAAACAAACTCTTATTCCCTTCGATGCTGCTATATTTGAATCGCAGCTTATTGTTTCAAACTACTGTTCTTTAATACTTTCAAGCAAACCTGCTACAGCAACAATTTTTTTTTTTTTTCTTTGCACTAAACACCTTTTCTCACTCTATCCTACACAAAAAATATAAGCAGCTTCTCACGACCCCATACCTGCCCATTGTTATGCTCTGGTCCAGATCGATAGTCCACACGTGCTACTAACTCCCCAACTCACTACCGCTGGATCCTCGGCCCCATCAATTAAGTCCTGACCCCCTCCCTCGCTGTCCCACCTTCAGACCAGCCCAGACCCCGCCTCCCTCCCAGTCCACTCGTCCGTGGCCAATCTACTCACTCTAATACACGGAGACAACTAGCCCCACTGCCACCTCGTCATCACCCCCAGATCCCCTCACGCCGCAGCCTTCCGCTAACAATAAGTACCCAGTTGCCTCCCCCTCTCTCACTCGAACAACTTCCACAAGTATAAAAAAACACTCTAAAACGCAGAACTATAAACAACAGCAAAACCATTACCTCTCTTAAAGAAATAAAAAACCATATAAAAGAGCCCAAACCAGTCCAGCAATTCAACCTCCCTGTAACTATGCACCACACGGCCTTAACCCTACACAATCCTCCAGAGTGTGTACTTCACTGCATGATCATCACTCCTCAGGTCTCTCGCAGCTTCCGACTACACCATCGAGTATATTTACCAGCGTGTCATGAACACACCTAATACCATAGATACAATCGACCAAATCATATTCACTCTATATCGTCTACTAGCTTCAGATCCCCTCAGGTAACAAGATCAATGCAACAATTTTAACTTTTCAGCACAGCACTTTAGATCGTTTATAGTGTCCGAAAATCGCCAAAGTAATACTATATTTCAATTATCACGGAATATAAGACTAGACATTCAGGTAAATTGAGTAGAGCAAGAAATATATGTGGAATCAATGGTATAAAAAAATACAGTGATAAAGCAAAGTCCAACTCCTCTCGTTATACAACATATAGTACTAGCTATACCAGCCATAACAAGTAATTCGTAAATCTCTTACCTGCTACATATGGAAAAGTGCCCGTATATTACCATCCCAAAGTATACCTCTCACAGTAGTTAGTATCCCGCTCCATGGTGCTGGCAGCAGGAGGATCCCCTATGCTTACATATTATCAAACGCCTCTAAAGCTTCCTAGCCTACCATGCTTGGTGTCTCTCGCCTAGCCATATACAGGTGTAGAGCGGAACTGTGTCTCATGAGGGCTCGAACCAAAGCCTGAGGCAATAAATCATCACATTTGCTCCCATAGCAACTTAGCTATGATACAAACATCGTTTAGACGTGCTGCCCACTCATACCAGCGCATTAATTAAGCTGCTTCCAGTCGCCATAGCCTTCGTTATATCTATCCTTTCGGCTTAACCTTCATGACAGTTCTTCACAAATCTCTCATATAATGCATATCAGTATACAAGAATTTAGTAAGTATAGTAGATAACTCGCATATGGAAGATTGAACATCACTCACTTCTCACTGTCCCTAACTAGATCTTGTGATGTGACTTAACCTTGTCCCTTGTTTAAGTCTCAAAAACACCTGATTTCTTCCGCTCTGTCTGGCTTGACTATCTCTCTAGACTATCTACTTAAAATCATATTGTTCTGGTGTACATACATCCACTCCTATACATAGAAAAATATCTCATTAAACATTACTATATCATGGCTTCGAAATACAATCTGTCCATGAAGGAGATGGCACACTGACTCTATTATTTATATCTGACCTCATGTGACCATTACTTATGGAGTCGAGAAGAAATATTCAGAAGAAACGCACTGGAGCTCTCTCGACCACCAGTATGCCAGCTAGGTATTATCCATGAAGGTATACCGTATGGCATCGTACAGCACCAACAATTGTATAAGTGTGAGTGAACCATTTATCAATGCCATACTGGATGTCATGTCAAGTTACCTAATAGTCCCACTCCGATGGATCTCACTATATTTCACTAACCTCGTGACTTGCGTACTGTAGTGAACCTGTGTGTGTCTCATGCATCTGGACTCAGTTGCCTTAGCCTCTGATGAATTCAAGTCTCATCTAAGAAAAAGTATAAGCCACAGACGGTGTTCAACCCTCTCTTGACTCTCTCTCATACTTCCACTATCTCTATGTGTATCCAAATTATTCATTGTGTTGTGGTGCATCTGTCCCTAGTACCTCACCGGTGTATATGAGTTGCTCTAACTCTCTGCGATCAGCTATTATCTCGACATGGATAAAGACAAAGTGTATCTTAGCACTCCCCTTGATGTGTGAAGTTACTATGTGTGTCTCATAGATCTCATGTAATGCACAATATACAAACTATAAATCTTATCCTCTCTCTGTATCATTCATTGTCCCTTGCAATCATGTTTGTGTCCCTAGTGTTCATCCCACTGTAGAATGTATGATTGGTAAATAGTATCAATATATTATAGTTCTAAAATATCCCAATTACTCTATTCTCATGTACTTAAAATATAATTTCAATTACTCTCTCTAGCGTTACAATCTTATTATATCCAACTTAGACCCAGATAATCGGTATTCAACATATAATATACATTACTATCTTCTTAGTTGCTTGATCATCCTCTTATCCTGTCATCATTCCTTATCATTATCTGTCTCTTATCTATTCTGGTTAATATAGATTCTCTATATAATACAATGTGTGTATATCATTAAACCCAACATCCACAATTGTGATAGTCATGCGCATCGCTTCACTACAAATAGATATATACAAGTCGAATGTGAATTTTACTTTCGTAGGACTTTTTTAATTTATTACTAAGTTCTATATTCATTTTCGTGATCATTCAACTCATTATAGTCAAGAAATTGATTAAATCTCATATAATTAGAAATAATATCATTCCATTATAACTCTTGTTCCAAATTAGTCATCTCTCTCTTCTTATCTTATCTTCACATTCTATTTTTATATCTTATCTATTGATTGATTATTTAGTACATCTGCAGCAAGGAATCTGTTGAATCGACTATGTACTTTCTTAAATAGATGAATTGCAAATCATACATATCTGACAGAGTGTAGTTTCCCAAGTTTCGAGAAACAGCCAACTCTGTAATGCTCTGTCAAAGTTAAAAGGCGTTGAACTAACTTGGAAGGAATCAGAATATCTATCTACTTTTATGTAACATTATATGGGAAATAACATCCGTGCCTGCTCATGTAAACTCTTCGCTGAACTCAGGTTTTGCACAGTTGCTTAGCCTGCATGTGCCGAATGAGAGTGGGGACGGCATTGTATACTTTATATATTTGAGTTGTCCTCTTAATAACCTTTAGTGACCAATTATAACTATTCAGACTTGTTGTGGAAGAAACAGTTTGTCACTATAATATGGGTTCTTTTGTTGGTCCAGTGGGGTGAAAACGTTAGTGCAGCTTTTGCATTCCTGAGTGGGGTTCTGGGATAGTCTTCACAGCGGCCAGGAGGCCTTTATCCTCATTCCAGTCCACATAAGAGCCAGACCATCTACCTTCAAAGTATGCATGAAGGTATAGCCTAATGTTTTCGTTTGGGGTTTATTTCCTTTCTTTCCTTTTTCCTTCACTTCTCCCCTTACTTCTATTTCTTCGCTTCCTTTATGTCCCCCTGTCATAAGTAGATAGGTAAGGTAGGTTATTTTTGCCTGTAAAGGGGACCAACACCTGACAGGACCAATCAGAGAACTGCATTGTCAGGGCAGGAATTTGTATACTTCAGGGCTTACGTTGTTTTTCTCAGCTATGCAAACAGTTTGTCTTCTAACTCACATCTTTATCTCAAATTTTTAATCTGTGAGTACAAGGAAAGCAAGTAATCGCTTGATGAGCTGTGTTATTTATATGTATGTTATTGCTGGACTGGTTATCGGTCTCTTTTAAATCAGACTGTTTTTCTATTTTTAATAAGCAAGAGGACCCTCTGTTGTGTGTCCTGTATCTTATCTTATCTCCGCAACCACTAACCTCCACCCGTATTTTTAACTGACTAATGTACTGTGTCTTGCCAGTTATTAGCACACGTTGTCTTGATACAGTCCGCTGGCTTTTCATCCTGTAAAGTTACTTTAGATTCTGCCGGATATCTTCTATAAAGTCTTTACTTCTTCTGCTAATATTTAGGAACATTTTCCTTTCATGAAAATCAATTATTACCGTCTCATGTTTTTTGCTGTCTTCATTCTAGGTTTTTTTACCTCCCATACTATCCTAACGACATTAATCCTGTAATGGTGCAATTTAGCTGACTCTCGATTAACGTTAACTGTTTTAATGACAGTGTGTTTTATATTTCTTCTTTTTTCTATAAGTTTCTTTTAAACCTTGTGGAGTTTCTTTTTAGTGAGGCAGAGGGGACGGAAAAGCCCAACTCTGTGTCTCAGTTCCTATGTCCAGGCGCAGGAAGGCTCAGGACATGAGGGGATCTCTTCTGTAGAGCTGACTATGATATGCCTAGCCTCGGGGGAAGCTAGCTGCCTCTCCCGTTTATTCACGGAGTGAAGTCCCTATGCATTGCACCGGCTACCAGGAATGGAAGCTGGGAGCAGGAGAGAAGAGCAGACCAGGGGTCTGGTTTGGTTCCAAGGAAGGTTGCACCAGAGGAGAGAAGGGGGGTCGGACTATAATTCTGGACATGTGGCCGCGAAAATCAAGCTGGTAGTAAGCTTGGGGGGGTTTAGTAAGCACCAGTGGACGTAAATCCAGATCTGGACGGGTATTACCATGGAGGCAGCGGTTATTGGAAGTTCGAACCAAACCACAGTACCTTATTAATCTTTTTTTGCTAGGGATTAGCATGAGAAGGGGTTGGTTTTAAAGTGCTAGAGAGAAAAAAAAAATTTTCTGCTTGCTGTAGCAGCTTGCATTTTTGCAGAGTCATTAAGAGAACCATTAACGGTCGTTGGTGAAACAATAGCACTCCCTTTGCGAGTCAACTATCCCAGCCAGCAATCGCACACAGGTAAATACAGTAGCTTTTGTTTGGTTCAATTGCCTATCAAACAGAGCTAGAGCAAGACAAAGCAGTTGCTAGGCAAATCTCAGGAGGCAGAAAGCCAGCAATTCAGACAACAGACACCAGAGGGCACCACAACACAAGAAAACAGAAACCATGTCTACCAAACATGCCCTAAAGCAGGAACTTGCTAGACTAAAGGCAGAGCAACAAATAAAAGCAGCCGAGCACAAACGAGACATGGAAACAAGAGTCCAAGAGATGGAGATAAGACAAAAAGAAAAAGACGCTGCTTACAAAAGAGTACAAGCAGCCCAACAGGAAGCTTACAAAAGAAAATTAACCCTTACCTTACCTATCTACTTATGACACCCCCTCCAATTTTTTTTTCCTATTTGCCACAGCATTGGGGGAAAGAAAGGAAGAAAGAAGGGGGATGGAAATGGGTTTTGTGGTCAAATTAGAAAAATTCAAAAAATATTAATTGTTGGAAAAAATTAAAAATGAAAATTTTCTCAAAATTCTTTGTGAAACAAACACTGTCTTTTCAATCAACTCCAGCTACAAGTAATTCTGCATATGTGAGTTATGGGGTAGCTCAGAGGAAGTTCTCCCCAGTAATTCTCTCTTTAATTCCATTATTTGAGAGAATTATATAAAATACAATTTGTTCAAAAAATATCTTCAGTGGATATCATTCATTCTTTAATAATAACATTATTCTGAACTCTCCACTGAAATAATAGTCTCTATAATATACTACTGCATTGTTAGACAGCGCTATACATTCTTCTATTCTAGACCACAGACAGACAATGTTGGCATCTCTCAGAGTAGGATTTGGCCGTTAGTGCAAAACTATTTTTACTGCAATTAGCCAAATCCCCTAGAAATCCACAGATTACTCATGGCTTCATGCAAGTTAGATATGTGCAAATGTAATTTCTCACTGCCTGAGATCAGAGTAGTGTGAAACACACCAGAAATCATATTTACCCATTTTACAGTAATAATCTTCTAAAGGTTCACTGCTGTTTCAGTGAATTGTTAACTCTCCATGTTTTGCTGAGTTTTCTCCAATTGTATTGTGGCTTGTGCCCTTAACTCTATATGTGACCTTTGGGTAAATACTATTACTTCTATTTTTGGTACCTCCCAAATAACCTTTTAAACATGAACTCATCCTTCAAAGAGCAATGTACATCCCATCTTAATTTTTGGCAGTGACTGAAAAAGACATTTTGGCTGCCTCAGTGGATTTGATGAAAAACTGTATAATATTTGAGTGTAATATCCACCAACTCACAATATTTAAACTTAAAACCACACACAACAGGGTGCTGGCACACTCAAATCACTTGCTGAACTGAGAAGTTTTGGTGTACAAGAAGTGCAGGATGAGACCCCAATTCAAGACAAGCACTAATAACTAAAGGCTGGAACCAACCTCCTTTTCTCACATTGATGTACCTTGATTCAGGAGCAGTCTAGTGAAATCAGTGGGACTATCTGGGTAGTAAGATTATACCCAAGATATTTTAGATCTCCTCTTTCTACTCAACTTTCTAGGGCTAGATTCTGCGGCCTTTATTCCTGTTGAGTGGCATCTTATGTCATGAATAACCCTATTTATATCAGTGGGTGAAATTCACTCCCATGCAGCGAGCTCACATCACATCCATGCAGCATTTAAGTCCCACTTAACCATATTTTGAGGGTTTACATGCTATTAAAGCTGTGCACAGGTCTAGTGCTGCCCCTATGTCTGTAGTGGCAGCAGACAATGGCCTATGTGACTTCACTGTCTTTTTAGAGAACAAACTCCTTTTTTAATTCAAATTGCTGACATTTTCTACCAAAGAAAGTATTCTAGAAAGTATTGACCTTAGAAACTTGTTCACTTCGTCAAATTGAACTAAATACATGTATCGCTTTAAATGAATCAGCTTCAGCTTTCTAATGCTATATTAATCTGTTTTATCTGCATTCATCAGAGAGAAGACATGCTCATTTAGCATTACAGGTTATTTTTATTTTTAAAGACACAGTGTGTTTCCCAGACTGGAGTTGACTGCCTGCTAAATCCATGCAGTTTGTTCTGATACAGCTAATAATTTCTAAGGATTGGGCAAGGGAGCAATAGTGTTTTTGTAATTGTCACTACACAGCACACTCATCACTTGTGAAACCTCTGGCAAAAAGTCTCCTAGAGATGACCCAGATCCTGCTATATCAGCCCCCTTGGAATACGGATTACATGGTGGTATTTACTTTGAGAAGATACAGGGGATGATGGAACGCTACTCCGGAAATCTCATGATCCAAGGGAGAACACACTACTAATCTAATAACCATCCCAATCCTCATTCTGGATTCTGACCCTAGTATATTAAATTAGGACAAGATTGTCGAAGTCATTACTAGTTATACACGGGTATAAGGGCTCTTGGTCCAGTTCACATTGCTAGTGTGGCTGTGGTGAGGATAGCAGTGACAATTCACCCAGAGGGTGAGGAGTCCTGTGTCCGCCTCTTTACTACTTACCAGCCAGATACGTGTGGGGGAGTAACACACGCCAAGAAAAAGGGGTAAGTTAAAACAAGGTGGGGAGGAGCAGAGAAATAGAGACTCTCTAGTCACAATTCACTCTGTGGTGGCTCCTGGACAAATTGTATGGTTAGAATCTAACCCTCAATTGGATAACAAAAGCAAGATCACAGGAAATAAGACACATATCTAATAACCAGGGCTGCTCTAAGCTTTTCAAAGTAAAAGCATTTTTGTCACAAAATGACTGTTTTCCAAACATGATCTTCCTCCCCATCCCAAAAAAGGCTGACTATCAAATTTGCTCAGCTTTTCTGGAAAATGTCCTGCTTTTTATCCAGATCTCTGTTAAACTATTGAAAACACTGAAATGGTTATCAAATTATTCACTTACTGAAAGATGGATTCTTATTAAACAAAAAGTTGATACCAGTTTCAATAAGCTGTTCGTAAGGGGGCAAGACTCACACCTGAGGCACTTCCTGCTGGTCATCTCAGGGAATTACCATTTCAGTCTTCAGAGTGCCCTCTGCAGGCCAGTGTCCCACTGCCACTAGCCCCCCATGCTCCTCCCAGGACCCAGTGCCCCTTATATTTGGGGTGATGCTCACTGTCAATACCCCCGCAGGCTCAGGGTCTCCTCACCCAGGGGAACCTCCAACCCTCTATCCACACCTTGCCTCAGTCATGGGCTACTGCCAGTCACCATCTAGCCCCCACTCACTGGGGCAGACTGCATTGTAAAAGCCACTCATCCTAGGCAAGGGGGATTTGGACCTGCTGCCTCTGTCTACCTGTGGGCTGCCCCCTCCAACCCTAATACCTGATTGGCCTCCCACTAGGCTACAGCCTGTGGGGTTTCCAGACCAGAGCTCCCCAGCTCCCTTGGCCTTCTCCCAGCCCTACTCCACTCCAGGTACTTTCTCTCAACTCCCTGCAGCCAGGTCCCTCCCTCTCAAAGCTAGAGATAGTCCGTCTCTGGCTTCTGGCCCCAACCCTCTTATAGGGCCAGCTGTGCCTGCTTCCCCAATCAGTCTAGCTGCTTTTCTTTCCAGCCACAGCCCTCTCCCAGTGCTGTTTTAAGCCCCTTCAGGCAGACGTGACCACCCTCCTACACTGTTAATTTAAAAAAAATGAAAAAAAATCCCAACAGAATATTTGAAAAAATGAAAGTGTCTCTATTCTGAGCATTTAGCAGAGAAAATAACTTAAAAATTTCAATTGTTTTGTTTTCATTGTTCAATCAGCTCCAGTAACAACACTTTACACAATTTTTGTAGCCCTCATTGTCTCATATTTCCTCTCCCACTTTTTATCATGTCTTGTTCTATTATGTCTAATTTAGGCCCTGGACCTGCAATCTGCTCTATAGGAATAAACTCAAAGCCTGAGCAATGTCCCACTGCTTCAACATGTCATAAAAACCCCTCTCATAATTTCAGAAATATGTGTACTCCAAGTCTGGTGAAATCCTCAAATTTGTCACGTTTGCTTTGGCACAGAAACCAAATACCTTATTATACTCCATTTTGCTTTCTGTGACTCAAATGTTCATTAGTCTTGCAGACCTTTGTTTCTTAAGAGTTGATATTAATTCCTGCTGCCTGTTCCCCACCTGGAGTCATCATAATCCTTCGTTTTTGACCTCCTAATGACTTCCACAGCAACCAATTACAGTATGTCATTGTGATGAGAGGATAATAACTTCAGGCAGGGAAAAAGAAGCAGGAGCTGATGAACTCTAAGGAAATGATGATCCTGTTATGCAAATGTACTTAGTAATAAAATAAGTGAAAAATACAGATAATGTAAAATATTTAGTCAGAGATGTTTCTAAATAGAAAGCCTTTTGACATTCCCCACATGAGGTCAGTTGCAATTTAAAATGTTAACAATTTTACATATAGGTTGAACATAGTATTAGCAGTACAATTTGGTAGTTTTGGAAGAAAGGTCCATCAGTCTTCAAATTACTGTTAATGTATTCTCATTGTCACAAAACAAAGCTTTGGATGAGAGTGACGACCAGGCAAAACTTATCTTTTCATTTTCAATTTTTACAGATGATCAACTGAACACTATGGAGAGGTAGGTGAATTAACTGCTCTCTTACACTGACTTTATTCTATGTTTATTGCTGGATAATCATCCCAATAGCCAAGTAATTTGTCCAGCTTTGGAGGGCTGGGGTGGGGGGCACACATCTCTATTTAATGTCATCCCTCGACTGAGCAGCAGCCAAATGTCCAGGGTCTTGCAAATCTCACTGGAAGAGAAATCAGTGACACAGGGTCAAGGTATATTCTTTGTGTAACTTGTTTTATTTACACAAGTATACATCATTCCTGGAACAGACAGGGTCACAAACAACATGCAGGCAATGTCCCCTTTCAGGGATCTGAGACCAAACACCAATGCCTGGTTCCCCTGGAGAAACTCTGCCTCAAGAACTGACTCTGCTTAGAGACATTAAGGCAGAGAACAAAACACTCTGGCTGACCACCATAATACACCCAATGAAGCCACAAGAGAAAACCAACTGCAAAGCATTTAATTCCACGACTGAAAGACTTCCTTGCATTCTAAGAACGAGAACTTGCAAGACTATGTATAGGAGTCCCAGCTGATGACCCCTGCCATAATGATAATTTAACTGTATTTTTGATTGAGTTATTGAATAGACTAATTTATTTGGATGAATGGTTGAAGATGAACTTAATTTCATCTGTATTCAAGCTCTGCTCAGATGCAGTGTAGGGAGAGTTTTGGTCAAGTTAGTTACAGCTCCCTGACTCTCTGCTACCTAGCCCCAGCATGCATTAGAGCTGCTGTGGAGCAGCTCTAAATGATACCATTGGGGTAATGGCAGATCTTGAATTATATCATAAGTTAAGTGGGTGACTAATTTCTAACACAGACCATTCAAAATGATCTTGGATTCAGGGCCAATTGGCTTCTTTTTTCTTGATTTAACCAACTCTTTGCTAAGGTAAGAAAATATGAAATAAAAATACTTTACATGCTTTGCATATTACAAGAGTAATCCATGCATACCATGTTAAAATAATTTATTTTATATCAATATATAGTGGATTGTCTTTCATTAGAATGACCAACAGAATCAAGCTCTTACTGGAGAAGTTTCGCCCTAGACACGGATACTCTAAAAACCTCTAACATTAAGCTATTCAAAGTATTCCTTCAAAGGATTTAAACTATAATAGAAGCTGAGTGCTCCCAGCACTCCACTTAACTCGTTTCATTAGTATGACAATCTAGCAATGCTAGCAGCTTCACTTTTGATATTATGACACTTTGCAGACAAGGGTTGATTACCAACAGTATAACTAGTAAATGCCACCATGGGGAACACTTTTTAAACATATTTACCTAATTAGCCCATTATAAAGTGTTATACGAGTTCTGCACTTATTCTGTCATTAGTTTTATGAGAATTTTGAAGAAACTGACAGAAGCAAAGGGAAGAAGTGGCACACAATCTCCATATGTTTCTTCAAATTCACAGGGCTGACCCTGGAATTAACAAGGTGTAGATGTATGTTCTGGAACTAGTCAGTAGCTCTTGTAACACATGCTCAATTGATTCCGTTTAGAGAAACTGTGTACTCTCCTTCACAGAACAATTCAAATCCCCTGGATTTGGAATACTATGGGCACTACCATGGATGAGAAGGCTATGTCACAATTTTCTTTGCATTCCTTTGACAGCATTTTGGACTAAGCATCAAAATCAGCCTTGGGTGGGTAATGTGAGTGGATACCATGACTGGAGAAGGGGTGCAGGAGTCTTTGCAAAAGGAGCACGTCTAGAAGGTCACTTTCTTATTTTAAATGAACTCTGACATCCAGATACATCTATTGGTCATTTCATTTTGTCAATTAATTTGTAAATGCAACCTAGCATGTTTTGAAAACAGATCAACAACCCCCTAAAACAGATATATAAACAGATATTTCTATTGCACAAAACTGTGAAGAGTATTAGAATAGTCAATTAGGCGCCAGGATACTAGATACAGTACTTTGGATCATGAGAAAAGGGACATTCTACCTTTGATTCAGTCCGTTTCTTAGCAATTCTCATAAAATTAACTTGGGCCCTGATCCTGAAGTCTGCCCAAGCAGACCCCACTACCTGTGCAGAACCCATGAGACTTCATTGAGACTCTAAATGGACATAAGGGTTTGCCTGCATGGATCAGTCATGGTAGACTGGCTTGTCTGAGATTCCTGAGTTTTGCTGTATTTTCTCCACACACATGCACACACACACACACGTAAGATTTTCAGAAATGCTCAGCTCTTATTTAAGCAGAGAAATAAGTGGCCAGATTTTTAGACTACCTCAGCATGCTGGATGTTGCTCTTTTGAAAATCTGGCCTAAGTTTTACATGTCTCAAATGAGAGCTGAGCTCTTTTGAAATTCTGGTCCTTATTTTAGATGTCTAAATGAAAGTACTGTTCTCTTGAATAATCTGAGCTGGACTGTACACTGGAATCTGTCATAAGTGATCACCCAACAGTAAAGACTGATTATGTAATAGAAATCATCATTAACTAAAAATGGAACATTATATTGGAAACCTACAAAATACATTAAAGTGGTCATGTAAGTCAGTTAACAGTGGTGATCGTCCGTGCAAAGTTAACATATAGTACACATATTACCAATTAACATTTTCTTTGTGCTTAAAACACTGCAGGTAGTAGTATATTCATTCAATAGGTGCCTGGCCAGGACTTACTCATGATTATATCGGGGTATGATGAATAAGAGCAAACAGGAACAATCTGCTATGTCTCTGTAGGATAAAATCTACTTGGTTATCATGCACAGATGCTTGTATCAAGGCAACTGAGATTGCTGTAAGGACACAGAAATCAAAGTCTTCAAAAGAAAGATTATATTCTGCTTCCTAGAGAACATTATAGGGGAGATTTCCAGTCCGCATTGGACCACCAAGGTCTAACAAAAGCATAATTAATTTCCTAAAAAGAAAGTTAAGATATAGAATTTGATATAAAAATGTGGAAGAGAGGAAAGACAAAGGGAAAACTTTTCTGTGTGTGTGTCAGATTTTACCTCTTAAATGAGAAAGTTACCCGGTTTTTCTTTGCTGTGATTTAATATCAGTATGAGTGTCTGGGAAAGTAAATTGGGATGAAGGTGCTTTAGTGATTTTTCCTCATGGTGATCCAAACAAGCCCACAGAACGTTTCATCAGACTACAAGGGTCATGTAGTTCAGATGGGCAAGTCAGGTGGCCTCAAGATAAAGAATCCCTTAAATTATTTCTGACATACTAGACACCCAAGCTATTCATAAAATATGTGCCTCTACTCTAAACCTCTCCTCACTTAGTCTTCTAATCTTTGAGAACAAATCTCTTCTCTCTCTATTCCATGTAAGGACTATACCATGTTTATTTAGCATCTGTGTTTCATCACTTTATTTTACCTAATGGAGCAAACACAAGGTCTTGTGGATATTATACCAACATGATAGCCTTGCCCTGATCTAGTTGATTACATTGGAGATCTAAGTAATGTCAGTCAGAAAGCTTGTACAATTGATTGACCTACATGGAACACCATTATCATCATTATTTCAGATGGCTGAAGAGCTTAGCTCTGAAGAGACGTGAAGGCACTGGAAGCTGCGAGAGCACTGGGCTTAGAAAGATTAGTTTGGTGTCTCCCTTTTTGAAGAGAGCTGAAAAGCAGTAAAAAGGCCCAGGCAAGTCTCTACTAATAAAGAGCCAATGACAATACATTGAATTACCTAGAAAACCTGTAATTGCACTTAATATTCAGCAACTCCAGAAGAAGGTTCTACAATGTATAGTATTTTCCATGACCTTCCCAAAACTTTACACTCCAAAGAAAGTGGTGAGTAATCAAATATTAAGCAGTCCAAATGTTACCAAGACTGCTTCACAGAACAATAAAATTCAACTTACTTTCAGCACGTGCATGCTTTCAACAACAAACCCTCTGCGATTCCTACTTATGTTCAATCCCTATGCAGTTAATATCATGTTAAATTACAACTTGCAGAGGCTTTTTCTCAAATAATTGCACCATCTTTACAACATCTACTACATTACTGCAAAGTAAGTAATGATTACTGATCAACTATCCTTCAGTATATCTTCAAAGGGCCCTGAACCCCATATACATCTAACTTTAAGAAGTCTGTATATTTAAAGCACACAGGATAAGATCTTGGTGCAAGTACTCCACCAAACCACAACTCATTTTTAATGGAAAAAGTCATCATGAAAATTCAATTTCATTCTGTTTACACATATAATCCCAATATGGCAATAATCATTACAAATATTCCAAAATTATTGAATTGCTGCCAAACATTTTTATATTTAGGATTTACAATGTATTAAAATAATCCAATTTTATATTATATTCAGAATTTTGTAAAAAACTTATCTTTTAAATGTCTTAACTTCTCTCATTTATCTAGGGCAAAACTGCTTGCATAAAATTATGTGTGTTACTTCAAAAATTTCAGCTACTCACAGATGCCACATTTTGAGACAGAAAACTCTGCTACAAGACATGAAGCACCTGCTCCATTTAACAAACAGCCTTACTTAAACAATTTATCTTTTATAGCACCGTTATAGTATATTGTCAGGCTCTTATAACTCAAGCCTCTGTTCTGCTGCCTCTTAGGAGCATCTGGCTATTGGCTAAGCATCATCTCATATGAATACAACAAAATAAGATTAACAAAGCTAAGTAACAAATTGTGTATCCAGAAATAGGTGATCGTCCCCTTCAGAGTGAAATTTGTACCTGAAAATATTACACCTTTTTTTCTTTTAACCAGCAATTCATTTGTGGGTGAAAATGTGCATACTTGCACCCCCAAACAGGTAGTGGGAGGTGCAAGTCAGGTACAGTAGAGGCAGAGATGCAAATTCTCCACTATCCACCAGTATTCACTGTAGTTATGCCAGGACAGCACTGTGATAGGTCTGTCATTTTCTAGAGGGTTTCCATCAGAAAGGGGCAACTAAAATGTTTGTTTGAGGCTTCCAAGAAGCCTTGGTGGCAAAGACCATCCCAGAGATGCACTGAACCAAAGCTTAAGAAGGTCTCAGCTTTCAGTTGGTCTCCAATTTGAGATAAAGACTTATTTAAATGTCATCAAAGCAAAGAAACTGCACACCTAGAAATTTAACAGCCTGTGCTGGTTTGAAAGACCAACCTTGATCAAGGCCAGAAAGTTTAACTTTGGTGGTAAAGTTAGCGGGGAGACAGACGTGGGTAACAGTTATCATTTTTCCAAATTGCAGTGGTCAAACATAGCAAGATTCCATCCAAACCCTTCAGCATGATGGATTGGAGCAATACTCCAGGGGTCTTCACTTGGCAGTAGGCTGTGAAAGCCTGATAAGGGTGGCTGAATATAGAATGATTAGGTTCTATTTTAAAATGGGTGCTTAAAACAACAAGCAACACACATGCAGCCATAGACATTAGCTGAATTGGAACAGTCAGAAATGTAGACAGTTCACAAGATTTGCTCTCAGTATGTGACAGGTCTGCAAGCCAATCAAAAAAATGGTAGGCAGGTGTGTGCATACATCTTTTAGTTGTTAAACTTTATTTTTATTGGAAGTTGAAGAACAGACGTAATCTAGCATTGATGATCTAGGAGCCTAATCCAGCCATTTTGAAAATATTTCAAATCGAAAGGTGAAGCTGGCAAATATTGATTTCACCTATTGCACAAATATATTTTTTTTTAAAAAAATCACTTCCCTCTTGCTTGATTCCACTTGGTTTTTCAACAAAAAGAAAAAAGCAAAACGTTCCCCAATCATCATAAAAGTACATGGTGGTCGGACTCACTGTAAATTCATTCTCTCTCCCTTTTTTCCTTGTCATATAGTCATTTCATTCATTTACAAAAGTTTCTTTTCTTCACTGTGTTTTGTTGGTTACTTTATCATTTGCAGCATTCTTTTCAAATTGAACTTTATTTCTAGCAATTAAACATTTCTCACACACACACACACACACACACACACACCATAAAATGTGTTGCTTCTTTCTTTTCAATGATCTATTCTCTGTGTGATTGGAGGATATCTTGTACACACACAGTTCACAGCTCTCTCCACACACACACACACTTCCAAAGTAGGGGAAATATGAAGGTGAAGCTGGAATACTTTCTACTTTCCCCCTAAATAATAGATAAAAAGAAGCATCATCACTCTCCCTGTCATACCACCTGCTTTTCCATATAAAACCTTTCTGATTTAACATCCTTTATCATCAGCTCTCTTTGGAAGTTCTATTCCCTTTGTATCACTTTCTGCAGTGTAAATGAAAGGCCATGCTGTTCAGTATCAGTAGCTAATATTGCATTGCCAGCCTACCTTGCTGCTTTTATACTGTTCTCAAACTAGTCCCTACAACATTTGGGGCCTGGCCCTGCTTTTCTTTAGGCTTCAAATCCCCAGGGGCTTTAAGGGAAGTTTTGGGTTTGCAATGGATGCAGGTCCACCTCCTCTGTCTGTGCTAGCTAAACCATGAATGGGTCTCTCCGAGTCTCATCAATAATTCACTGTTCCAAGACTGGCAACAGTCACATTTTAAAAGATCATTTTATACATCACATGGACTATATTCATTCAGCTCTCAGATTGTTGTCTACTCCTTATCAAACTGATTCCTCCCCAGCTTTCAGTGTGGTCCTAACCTCTGCCAAGAGTCCTTAGCTTGCAGCTTGGTGGAAAAAGCCTTTGCCTTAAATAATTGCCTTACAAAAAAGTGTTTATTTTCTTCAACTAAAGGATCATTCTCCTTGCTCCACATATCGTCACTTTCATTTGTCCAATAACTTGCTCACAGCATTTGCTGAATCCTCATCCAGCATCTGTATTGCATTGAACAGTGCATTCTCACGCTGACTGCCTCCAACAGGTTTGTACTGCTTGCTTTTCCCTTTCACGTCATGTTATTGAAATGTACACAATTGATTACAGGATTAAACATGAAAATGCACTTAAAGAAATGTTTTTTTTTTTTAAAGGAGAGAGGAAGGAGCCTGTATGTACAAATGAAGAGTCTTGGGGTGAGAAAAAAAATCAAAGTACATTCTTTGATGAAAGAGGGGAGGAGTTAAACATTGCTGAGAACCTAGTACTGCATCAAAAAGTTTTTACATTTAAATCTCCCTTGTGAGCTCCAATGAATCTGAGCCAGCCTCTCACTTTTGAAAGCTCTCCAAAGTGAAAATAAATAATGAACAAGAAGTATAAGTGGCACATTTAAAAAAAAAAAAACAAATCTCACTATGCACAGCTAAGATGGAAGTGTCATGCAAGGGTAATGTTCATCACTATGCAAACCCATGGCTGAACAATGCCACATAGAGCTTTTCTCCATCAGTCACTTCAGAAAATAAACAGAATTCGTTTAAAAGGAGGAATTTACTTCAAATATCCCAATGAGTGGTGAGAGAAAGTCACAGGCTCACTGGTATTGTCTTTGTATTCTTATTAATTTACAATGCAAACAAAAATGTCACAGTATGCATGGAATGGCGGACTTACCCACTCTTTACTGTACAAATGGTGTCTTCTCTGCCCATTTGCTCCCCCACACAATCCAGATTTATAAGGATGATTAGACCCAGTTAGGAAACTGGGTCTAGATCTAGGAAACAGAAAGGTGATAAATTATCCCTTTCTTTCCTTTCTTCTGGAGCAATCATCCCAGTTCCAAGGGATCAGAACCTACCCTTCAACAAGGAAGACTGCCATTCTGTTCTAGTCCCTTTGCAGGAACTGACATGGCATCAGGAAGTTATATTTCAGTTGATCTAAAATGTGTCCCTTGCCCTCAAGAACATGTACACAATATTCTTTAAAAGAAACAGCAGTGCATGGTGAGTTGACCAATGTCAAACTAAATATATTGCACTCAGACCCTACAACTAAGTTGCAAAACAAACACACCCCACAATCACTCCCACAGACAAAAACCTCAGCAAAACATGCAGGCTTTATATCACATCATCTAGAACTTGGACTTCAGTTGACCAAAGACTGAAGAAAAACAGGAAGTTAGTGGACCACCACATACTGGATGAACATTTTTCCAACATATCCAACCCCCTGTGTTCTCTCAGAAGTGAAGGAACAAGACCCTATTAGTGTGATTGCCTGCACTCTGACATTCCATCCACCTTTGAGATGAACATGTGTATGCTTGGTTTCTGCCATGAGATGAATTTGAAAGTTATTTCTCAAACAATTTTAATGAAATGTAAAATAGGTTTTTTTTAAATGGAAATTAGTACTTTTTTTTTTTTCAAAACAGTGCCAGAGCAACAATGACTGAAGTTTAAAACAAGCCCTTAGTGGGACTGTATACAGCAACCATTGTTACTGCAATGCACTTGCTCACTCTTATAATACAAGATACTCTCACTAGAAGCAAACATATGTAAATGCAGGAAAACAATGCAACAGCTCTGGGTACATTTGTTCCCTACATGCTTTTTTGGACACAGAAAAAATGTTTAAGCTTTTTTCCTGAATTGTGTACCTGTTCCCAGGTGACAATGACCTAAAACAGTACCCCTATATTATGAGTTATCCAAACATACATGTTCATGGGATACAATATTACCCCATGAATGTTGATAAGGATTAATAAACCGGACCTCAGAAACAGGAATGTTTGGAATATCTGGACTATATTGACTTTAAGGGACGCTGATTGAAAAGGACATTGAGACAGGCCTCAGCAGAGCCACACTTCAGCAGCAAGGGGTGCTAGCAGGTAGGCACACCCTTGACAACCGCTAACAGAGTTCCCTTTTTAGTTCAAGTGGTGGAGGTCTGTGTTGTGGTGCTATGTTGTGTTGTATTTCTGTGTTGCCTACAAGGTACATTAGTGTGTCAACTGGGGTGCAACTTTTAGCGCATACTGGCATGCCATGCACTAATGGGCCACGTGGAGCCTACAGGCACAGACTAAAAATTCCCCAGGGCATTTCAAACGGTGCTACGTCAACACACACTAGGGAACTTTTACTGAGCAATAGCAAGGCCTACTGGGCCAGTTAGTGCACAACACACTAAAGCAAGTCACTTGACCTCTCTGTGCCTCTGTTTCAAAGCAACAAAACAACTTTTGCTGAAAAAACCTAACTAAAACCATAGACAGAAGAGTAATTTTCTGTTTCACGATAACAGAAGGAAAAAATGGATTAGTACTACAGTATTTAGAACATTCATCATTAAGACACATGCATATTATTCTAGACTGGGTAGAAGACAACCATTTGCTACAAAAATTGTGGCGCTGTCCAAAACAAAAAGAAAACAAAAAAAAACAAAAAAAAAACACACACACACAGTATGTACTCTTCAGGTTACATATAATTTGCTTTAGATTTATAATCCAGTAGTGAAACATGATCTCATTTGTCAAATTTTTTAGTTTTAAAGAGTAGTTAAAATATACATTGCTGTAGGCAGAAACTGACCATTAACATGCAGGTTTTACTCCAACTGTAATTCAAATTCAGCTTTAGTGGAGGCCTCTGAACAATTTGCGGTTACCTTACAATGACTTTCAGCAAATACTTATCTGCATCCAACAGACTGCTTTTCTTCAATATACTCTCTACTGCAAGAGAAAGAACCTACTGAACAATCACCACTGTAAACTAATTATTTATGGTTGAAAATGTTGAAAAGACAATCTGTTGAGGCATATAATATAACTTGCCTTTAACTTGTTAGAGTCTAACAAAGTTTCTAGTTACAACACCATCCCATTACAGAAGTTCCCAGATTTTTCTTATTGCGTACCTCCTTCCAGATCGACCAGCTGCCTTTCAGATCTACTATACCCTTCTCCTCATGGATACTGAGTGTTCTTCTCCACACTATCAGTTGTTAGCTATCTGGCCATATCTCACAGTTACTTACAGATATAGTTACAGTGCGACATATACAACCAGGGGGAAAAAACCCCTAAATTCTGAGCTCAGTTAGACTGGACAGTTTCTGGACAACTAAATCCACACTACACAATGATTGGAGGGGAGGGCTCTGTACGTCCGTGTATCTGTGTTCTCATTGATACATCCTGAAGTAAATTAACTTCCATATTTTATATAAAAAGTTCCCCACAGAGTTTTAAAGCTTCATCTGAGTAGCCTATTATGAAAATGCAATAAAATTATTAATAAAATCCATTACACAATTTCTCCTGTGTACCCTCCAGAGATGTCTTGCATACCCCCAGGGTACCTTTACATTATCTGATTTTGTTATACTGAGATTCTGGATTGAAGCTGGGTTGGTTAGTCAGGGTTGCTTATTTGTTTTGTTTACTTTTTTGTTTGGTTTATAGCTTACCACCACTGCTGAGAAAATGTTGAAGTCCTCTCACCCCACAACAGTACCAGAGCCACTAATTCGGTGAGACCCAAAATGGCTTGTGCTCCTGCGTGCTGTTCCTGAAGGAGCAGTTAGGAGACACTGTTCTTGGACATTATCGGGGGTGTGCTGTAAAATGATGCTTAATGATAATGGGCTTTATATTTTTAAGTAAAAGTTGGTTGGGGCTGTGTATTTTACAAAGCACATGACTGCACATAGCTAATTTTATAATATGTACGTCATATCTAAAAGCAAAAAGAAATCCAGGAATATAATGCAGTAACAAGGAAACTATACCAGAACTAGAGAGATCTGCATGTACATTAATGTACATATGCAGCAGCAAATTATTTTCCCATATAACACATTCCCACATTTGGCCCACTAACTTACTCACAGACAGAAGGAACCTCAATGGACATCAGCTGCTTGCTGAGTTTTTTGAAGTTGCATGTCTAAGTGAGGAATATAGTGGCACAGATGCAATGCCGGAAGGATTTCCTCATATTCATCTGTTATAGTCATTTCTTCCACTGTGTTGCTAATTGGCAATGCCTAGAGTAATTTCAGTGAATGCGGTGAAAGATAGGCTGATGTAGGAAGCTGGTTAACTCTTTCAACTGCACATAGAAGGAAAATCCATATTTTCCACTACACTTAATCAGTGTCAATATGGAGAAGCCTTGCATGTCCTGATAAAGCCTGTTAAAAAGGAAAATCCCCAGGGTGCTAGCCCTCCAGCGTCGTGATGTCCATCCACTGAATTTTCTGAAATGCAATAGAATAATAGGGTAGATGCAGGCATAGCTCAAGTAAGCATGATTCAAACTTTCCCACATAGATCTGCAAATATACCTCATCCAGGGTTCCTTAATCTCCAGTTGCTTCTGTCTAAGTCTTCTCCAAATCTGACTTTACCAATTACACTCTAGTTTTGTAATGGAAACAATGCCAACTGCACAGAAGTTTGGTTGACTGGGGTTATTGTTTTGTGTGTGGTAGGTTTTGTGAGGGGGGTGTTGTTTGGTTGGTTTAGTTTGTTTTATATAAACTCTTCTATTCCTTATTTAGTTCTAAGACCAAGTCCAGTCCAAGCTCTGAGGTTTTAAAGATAAAAAGCCCACAACTGCTGGACAGGAGATTAAAACAATGAGGAATAGTCACAACATTACCAATGTATAATCAGTGATAGGTAATGGAACAACAAATCCTGAATACCTGACATTTAAAAAAAATTCTTTAGTGATTTTTACATGGATATAACCCATTTCACCTATTCACTTGGATTTAAGAAGCACCTTGTCTAATCTCTAAGCACTTATGTTGATTCTAGAATTCATAAAATGAATGGAATAAATGTATTTGTCCTTCATTGCCTCCTATATGGAAACCCTCCCCCATTAAACAAATATGCCTCAACTCATCGCCAACTGACCCAGGAAAACCCCAGGGTAATAAGGGACCCTGGCTTGTGGCAAATGCAAAGCTCAAAACCAAGGAAAACATAACCAGCCCCCTAACCTTTTAAACCAGGTATGTTAGTGTGAGTATTTTCACTGATGGCAACTGCAATGGTAACACACAAAGATGAAAGTGATTTTTAGGTAGCCATGTTCCAGATCATGACAGCACCTGCCAACTGTCTGCTATTTTAACTAGCGATAATTTTTTTCAGATTCTCTCAAAGATTTAATGTGAATTATGCAGCTATAGATTTTTGCAATGGGAGAGACTGAGGACAAACTGGAGGAAAGAAATACCATTGTATTTTCTATTCCTAACTGACTGCCAATGCAAATACCATACCACTCATCACACAGTGAGACACTAGAAACACATGCCTCCTTTTCTAATGAATCTGGTTCATGTCTGTTGAAGAAAAATTGAGTACTTCAGTCACAGGTTTGCCCTGACATAGATATTTTCCTTGTGTGGCACTTCCATTTTAGCTCTGCATAGCAAGAGATTATTTTTTAAAATGTGCTACTTATGCCTCTTATTTATTTTCACTTTGGAGAACTTTCAAAAGTGAGACCATAGCTCAGATGCACTGAAGCTCATAAGGGAGATTAAAAACCAATAGCTTTTTGATATTGTACCAGGTTCTCAGCAATGTTTAACCTGTTCTCCTTTAATCAAAAAAAAAATGTAACTTGTTATGTTATGTTATGGGGGGTTTTAAACTACCTCCTTCCTCCCCTCCCATGAGGATTTTTCCCATGCAGGATCCCTCACTTCTCTTTCCTTAAAAAAAAATTCAAGCTTGGCAATTACTATTATTTATTGGCTGCACTACAGTTACCTCCTGAACCAAACTCCTGCATGCTATTTAAGAATTGTTTGATAACACAATCGCCTCGTGAGCTCTAGTATTAAAGAATCCAAGAAATAATCTCTTAAGAAGTAGAGAAATTGCTTCTCCAAACCTTGTCCCAATGTGACCACTGAGCAGTTTATATGCTACTGTTTGAAGTCATCCTTTATCATCACTTTCTTAAACATTGTTGCTTCCTCAATACTGTGCCCTTGATATCCTTTTTCTGGTCTTTAGATAGCAAGGGGAAACACAATATATTCATGCAGTTCACAAAGCTGTTTACTCAGAGGACGGTAAGTACTTCCACTTCCATGGAAGAGCATGCCACTACCTCAAACACAAGCCTATAGAGATCAGTTTCTACTTCAGGTATTTATTTATACAGCTTGATGACTGTGCAACAACTCAGTCTGAAGATGCAGCAGATCAGTTGACGAGGCCATGTTTGGAAAGCACCCACCGAATCCTGTTTACATGATGAAGTCAAACAGCAGAAACCAGGCACAGTTCTCAATGGAGATGAATCATAGAGGCGTAGATCTGGAAGAAGCCTCAATAGCTCATCTAGTCCAGTGCCCTGCACTCAAGGCAGGACTAAGTAATAACTAGACCATCATCCTGTTCTTAAAAACCTCCAATGAGGGAGATTCCACAACCTCTCTAGGCAATTTGTTCCAGTGCAAACTACCCTAACAGGAACAAACCTCCCTTGCTGCAAATTAAGCCCATTGCTTCTTGTGCTTGCCTCAGAGGCTCAGGAGAACAATTTTTCATCCTCTTCCTTGCAACAATCTTTTATGTTCTTGAAAAAACTGTTATGTCCCCACACAGTCTTCTATTCTCCAGATGAAACTAACCCAATTTTTTCGATCTGTCCTCATAGGCTGTGTTTTCTAGACCTTTAATCATTTCTGTTCCCCTCCTTTGAACTTCCTCCAATTTGTCCACATCTTTGCTGAAATGTGTCATCCAGAACTGGACACAATACTCCAGCTGAGGCCTTATCAGTGTGGTATAGGTGGAAGAATTACTTCTCACATCTTGCTTACTATACTCCTGCTAATACATCCCAGAATGATGTTCACTTTTTTGCAACTGCATTAAACTAAATAGGGATACGTCTACACTACGGGATTATTCCGATTTTACATAAACCGGTTTTGTAAAACAGATTGTATAAAGTCAAGGGCACGCGACAACACTAAGCACATTAATTTGGTGTTGTGCATCCATGTACCAAGGCTAGCGTCGATTTCTGGGGTGTTGCACTGTGAGTAGCTACCCCGTAGCTATCCCATAGTTCCCACAGTCTCCCCCGCCCATTGGAATTCTGGTTGAGATCCCAATGCATGATGGTGCAAAAACAGTGTCGCGGGCGATTCTGGGTAAATGTCGTCACTCAATCCTTCCTCCGAGAAAGCAACGGCAGACAATCATTTCGCGCCCTTTTTCCCTGGGAGACGCCATAGCATGACACCCATGGAGCCCGTTTTGCCTTTTGTCACTGTCACCGTATGTGTACTGGATGCCACTGACAGAGGCGGTACTGCAGTGCTACACAGCAGCATTCATTTGCCTTTGCAAGGTAGCAGAGATGGTTACCATCCCTGTTGCACCGTCTGCCATTGTAAATTGGTGATGAGATTGTTATCATCATTTTGTACCGTTTGCAATTGAAAGATGACGGTTATCAATCATTTTGTACCATCTGCTGCTGTCATGGGTGCTCCTGGCTGGCCTCGCTGAGGTCGGCCGGGGGCGCATGGACAAAAATGGAATGACTCCCCGGGTCATTCCCTTCTTTATGTTTTGTCTAAAAATAGAGTCAGTCCTGCCTAGAATATGGGGCAAGACTAGAAAGCCAGAGAGCAGAGCCATTCTGGGTCAGAGCCCCAGAGATCCCGCAGAAATGATGAGCTGCATGCCATTCTAGCAACAAACCCACCCATTGCTTCCCTCCTCCCCCAACCCTCCTGGGCTACCATGGCAGGGTCCCCCCATTTGTGTGATGAAGTAATAAAGAATGCAGGAATAAGAAACACTGACTTTTTAGCGAGAAAAAATAAGAGGGAGGCAGCCTCCAGCCGCTATGATAGTCCAAGGAGTTCAGAATCTTTTCTTTAGACATGAAAGGGGGGAGGGGCTGATATAGCTCAGGCTCCAGCTGCTATGATGAGGACGGTCACCCAACATTTTGCACTGTCTGCCAGGAATGACAGGGAGTCATTCCCATTTTTACCCAGGTGCCCCCGGCTGACTTCACCGAGGCCAGCCAGGAGCACTCACGGGCTGATGATGGTTTTCCACCATTTTGTACCGTCTGCCATCAGGAAAGGAAGGGGAGGGGATGCTGCTGTCCATCACCGCAGCACTGCGTCTACCAGCAGCATGCAGTAGACATACTGTGACATTGAAAAATGGCAAGAAACTAAGTGCACGAGTGACCAGGGGACTCTGCGTGCTGCCTGTGTTCACAGGTGCTGCCCCCGCAGCTCCCATTGGCCGCGGTTCCCAATCAATGGGAACTGTGGAGCCAGCACCAGGGAGGTGCAGCGTGCAGAGCCCCTGTGGCCACCTCTGCACCTAGGAGCCGAACATGCTGGCCGCTTCCGGGAGCCACGCAGAGCTGGGCAGGGAGCCTGCCTTAGCCCCACTGTGCCACCAAGCAGACTTTCAGCAGACACCTATCAACCCTGATCAGCTAGTTCATTGTACATATCCACCATTCTGTTATTTTAACTTACCACCCTTTCATTTTTGCTCACATTCACATTATTGTTAAAGGCTGGAGACTGACACACCATCCAATACCAGATGGATTGAGAGTTGGCCACGAAAGAATGACAAAGTAAGAGTCACACCTTTACAAATAGTAACCAAATTCTCTATAACTAGTGTTGCATGTGAATGACGTGTGTAGAAGCCAAAGGAAGAGATGCTAATCTCTGCTTCAACTATTAGAGAAGGGGATACCCCACATAGACCAATTTCAACATAACTAATATGAGTCAAGTCACTAGGCTATGGCAAGCCTTTTTCAGCAATGAGGCATGTAATGCCAAATTATGGCTCCTGCAACTGAGATGCACTGGAGTGGGGGAAGTGGGTGACAAAGCAATGTGAGTCTTCTCCTTTCCCCATGTACCCAGGCAAGTATAATACAGTTGCAACTGCAGAAAAAATAGAGTGCTAACACTGCCAGCCAAACCCTAGCTCCCTTGTGTGTTGGAATGGATGTGCTGAGGGAGCCTATATGATGCTTATTAACCAGGTGTAGCAATAGACGCCACTCTCCCAATACCAGTGATCACATTGCGCCATTCAGAGGCGTAACGCTTTCAGATAGTTACTGGAGAGGTTCACCTTCTCCAGCACAGCCTAGCCCTACAGAGGTATAACTTAGCCCTCAGCAGGAGCAGCACCAGAGTTTCTGACGCCCTAGACGGACGACCATTTCGCCGCCCCCCGCGGCTCCAGTGGAGCTGCCGCAGTCGTGCCGGTGGGCAGTCCGCTGGTCTAAAGGCTCCGGTGGACCTGCCGCAGGCATGACTGCGGTAGGTCCGCCGGAGCCTTTAGACCAGCGGACGGTCCGCTGGCATGACTGCGGTAGGGCCACCGGACCCGCATGCTGCCCCGCCCCCGGCAAAATAGCAGCCCCCAAAAATTCTGGTGCCCTAGGTCATTGCCTAGGTCATCTAAATGGTAGCGCCGGCCCTGGCCCTCAGTGTTGCATGTCTGTCTAGCACACTAGCGTTTGAAGTAGCAACTGCTAACTCATAAACCAGCAGCACATACACGAGAGGGGGAGAGTTTACTCACAGATGATTCCAGTAGAGTGACAGTTGTCAAGGCTCACTAGCAATAATTGTAATAATAATAATAATCATCATCATCATCTTGCTCTATCACAGGGCTCGGCAACCTGCAGCACGCGTGCCAGAGGTGGCACGCTGGCTGACTTTAGTGGCACACTGCTGCCATCTGGGATCCCAGCCACCAGCCCTGCTCAGCCTGCTGCTGGCCTGGATTACGGAACCCCAGACCGGCAGCAGGATGAGCCGCTCAGCCCACTGCTGGTCTGGGATCCTGGCCGCCGGCCCCTTGGCAGCTGGAGTCCTGGCCACCGGCCCCGCTCAGCCTGCTGCTGGCCTGGATGGATTAACCCAGGCCCAGCAGCCAGGACCGGCTCCAGCTTTTTTGCTGCCCCAAGTGGCAAAGCAGGAGGAGAGGGTGGAGAGGAAAAAGATAAGCCCATCGGCAGCAACTCAATCGCGCCCTTCATTCTTCTGCGGCACTTCGACAGCAGTCCTTCGCTCCCTCTCTTCCTCTTCTGCAGCACTCCGACGGCAGCTCAAAGAGGAAGAGAGGGATTGAGGGATCAGCCGCCAAATTGCTGCAGAAGACCCAGACGTGCCGCCCCTTTCCATTGGCTGCCCTAAGCACCTACTTCCTTCACCGGTGCCTGGAGCTGGCCCTGCTGACAGCAGGGTCAGCAGCCAGGACCCCAGATCAGCAGTGGGATGAGCCTCCGGCCCCACTCAGCCCACTGCCGGCCTGCATGGATGGAACCAGGGCCAGCAACAGACTGAAGGGGGCCAGCAGCCGGGACCCCGGCCTGCAAGGGGCCAGCAGTCAGGACCCAGCGGCTCAGCCCGCTGCCCTCGCTGCCAGTCTGGCATGCGAAACCTTTTACTGGCATATGAAACTTTAAATTAATTAAGACTTGGCACACCACTTCCCAAAGGTTGCCAACCCCTGCTTCATCACATGCTCAGTGCTTAAACCAGAACTATCATCTTTTCTTCTCTCTGATTCTAGGTCACTGTCAGATTCTATAGCCATTTACAAGGTCATCTATTTGGCCTATAAACTGATGGCACCACCTCTTGATAGTGTTATTTACAGTTGGCATGAGTTACTTTTGATGCAAATAGCCAACAGACAGAGAACGTGTTGCATCTGGAGACGCTTCTACACAGTGGTATTTATGGCAGACTTTTGCCCCATTTGCAAATGGCGACTGTGAAGAACAGGGAGACTGCCTGTAATGTTTTATGAACATTACATGTTCTATCTGTTTATCTGATTCCTAATGCATTGCTTATTATATACACACACACACACCCCCCTCTATCCCAATATAACGCTGTCCTTGGGAGCCAAAAAATCTTACCGCATTATAGGTGAAACTATATTATATCAAACTTGCTTTGATCCGCCACAGCACGCAGCCCCGCCCTCCTGGAGCGCTGCTTTACTATGTTATATCTGGTCGCATTATATCAAGGTAGAGGTGTATTAGCTATGAGTTTGTCTACACTCAAAATGCTACAATGTAGACACACCCTCCCATCAGTGTAGGCAATCCACCTCCCTGATAGGTGATAGCTAGGTCAACAGAAGAATTCTTCTGTCAACTTAGTGCTGTCTATTCAGGGACTTAGACTGGCTTAATGACACCACTCAGGAGTGGGGGGTTTCCATAACTATTACCAATATAGTTGAAATGATGTAATTTTCTAGTGTAGACAAGGCCTAAGTTAGCATAGGCAAGCAGGGAACAATGGCCTGATAAGAATTGCTCTGCCAACACTTGAGACAATGCAGTAAACAAGCTGCTTTGAAGTCTTTCTCTGACTTCCCTGTTGAGCTGCCTAAACCCATTTAATCAGGTTCAAGAAACATACAAGAAACAAAGGACTTGGCTGAACTTGAAGAGAGACACCCTCTTTTCAGGGGGGAGACAGGTTTTGAACCCAAACTCCAGAGATTGTGGTGTCTGGGATAGGATAGGACTTTAAGTAATATTTAGTGTGTGTAGACCTTTTCTGGGTTAAAACCTTTTCTCTGGCTATGCTATACTCCTACTCTTAAGTTAATGCAATACTTTGTTTTGAAAGGAAGGTTCTTACTCTTTATTCCACCAGTCAGCTCCTGAAGCGAAGACCTCCAGGGTTCAAATCCAGTTGGGCCAGCTGACTAATCACAGTGGGAACACAGAGGGTGATAGCCCAGGGACTGTCTGGGCTGGTCTACACTACGGGATAAAATCGATTTTAGATACGCAATTTCAGCTACGTGAATAACGTAGCTGAAGTTGAATATCTAAAATCGATTTACTCACCCGTCTTCACCGCACGGGATCGATGTTCGCGGCTCGCCATGTCGATTCCGGAACTCCGTTGAGGTTGGTGGAGTTCCGGAATCGATATAAGCGCGCTCAGGGATCGATATATCCCGTCTAGATTAGACGCGATATATCGATTCCAGAGCAATCGATTTTAACACGCCGATACGGCGCGTAGTCTAGACGTGGCCTAAGAGTGGGAGAATTATGGGATTCTACCCCAGGCCAGAAGGGACCATTATGATCATTGACTCTGCCCTCCTGAAGAAACACGAACCACAGAACTTCACCTGGTAATTTTTGTATCAAGCTCATAACTTCTGTTTGAGCTAGAGCATATCTTTCAAAGAGATATCCAGTTCTGATGTAAAGCTTCAAGAGACAGCTAGGCCACCAAGTCCCTAGGTAAGTTGTTCCAATGCTAAAATTACCTTCACTATTAAAAATGTTTGTGTGACAGAGCGCTGAGAGCCAGGAGCTGACCCAGCACTCTGATCATTTACAGATTAATTAGCTCCTCCAGGGAAGGCTTGTGTTTTTTGTTTTTCACACAGTTTAAATTTTAAATCAGCCAAATATACAAGTTTGGGTTGGTTTGTTTTTAATTTATTGAGTTTTTCTTTTTACCTGGGTGTTGGTACAATCAATGAAGGCTTTGCTTTAAACAAAGTATCCTGTGGTTAAAAACTGTCACTATCCCTAGTCAGAGGAGAAAAAGGAGGGAAAAGGGTGGAGGGTGAAAATGGGAATGAACAGCACTCCAGAAAAATAGCCATGAAGTTAGGCTTCCAGATTATTCTTACAACACTCTGCAGCTCAATTTCACAGGCTGTTTGCAGAAGTGGGTCCTTATGATACACCAGGAGGAGTATTTAATTGCCTAAAAAGACTGGGGGTTGATAAGGAGCTAATTAGCCCATCCACTGGGACAGCTGGTTAAAACCTCAGGGAGTGGGGGCTAGCAGAGCCCATGGCCTAGGAAACTAGTTCTCTGGCTGGTGAGGTTGATTCCTCTCACTGGAGAAAGAGCTGAGTGTTGAAGGACACAATAGTTGGAAGTGCTGCACAAGGACTGTGACAGAAGTTGGTGATGGTAACTCTAATAAAACTCTCAGGAGGTGCTAACAAGTAAGAGGCACCCAAAACTGTTTTTGAGGGACCCCAAGACAGGAGAGGAGCCTGCCCTGTTGCCACATACAGCTAGAGATTCAAATTAGAAGTAAAGTATCTTCCTACCACTGCAACTATTTTACTTGGGTGAAGGAGAGTGATGAATCATTTCCACTTGGGGAGGCCCAGACGGACATTCCTTTTCTATCAGCTCTTCCTCAGACATGGGGTACTGGGATAGGCTCAGACTTCATGCGACAGTGGACTGCCTCTAGGGCTAGTAATATTATCTTCCAGCGCAGAACAGTCTGAGCAGGTAGCAGGAAGTGAAAGGAGCAGGAGAAAAGTCCTAAATCTTCTCTGATTTGCAGTGGCTGCCCATTGCTTTCCAGATCAAATTTAAGGTATTGGTTTTGAGCTATTAAGCCCTAAACAGCCTGGAACCTCAATAACCAAATAAAATACAGGACATGCCAGGCAAGACTCTTTGCAGGTCTGCATGTATTACAGCCAGAAAAAAAAAAAAAAAAAAAAAAAAAAACAGATAACCTCAGTTATTCTCCCTTGGAGGAAGGATTTGGGGAGGGGTAATTGTAAATAACTGATGCCCTAAATGTTTTGCATACAGAATACATTTGTATTACATCCAAATGATGTAACCATAATTTGCAATCTAATTCTCTCTCTTCCATGGAACCAGAAACCTTCAAAATAATATTCCTGTGGCTCTCACAACATTAGGAAGGGTAACTTCCATAAAATGGGGAAGGCCCTTTATACAGGCACGATTGACCAGTAGAACCCAGCTGTCTCTGGGATTTGTTTATCAACTAGAACTTCTTTAGCAAAGAACTTCTCTACCAACTTGCAAAGAAAATTCTTTGCAGGCAGCTTAATGGTGAGTCTAATGAGTCAGACTAGCACTATCCAACAAAATAGTAGCAAATCGTGTCTGAATACTGCACTCAGCCTTGTAATTACTATAGTAGATGATAACCCTGATGCTGTAATGGAATTGATAGTGATAGAAGAACACTTAAATATACATAGAGCATTTCAGGAAACTTGTGAGGATACTACAGAAAGTACAGTTTTCTTACTCAAGTAGAGCTGCTTTCACTCAAAGCCAGTTTAATTTGGAGCAAGAGATCAGAAGTAGATCCCAAGGCTGGTTCTCACTAATTTCAAAAGAAAGCAAATATAAAATTAATAGGTCCAAGTCAGACAGACAGACAGACCGACCGACCGACCTCAGTCTGCTGACTTTTGACACTAGAATATGCTTAAAGTGACTTTTATTTTCTTGAGTGCAAGAAGGGTCTCCTAAATCTTGTCAAATATTAGCATTTTAGATCCTCAGACAAACAACGTCAGAACATCACATACAGCAATAGATGTCCTGTATCTTAAGCTATGTTCCCAAAATGTATAACGAAACTGACATTCATAAAAAAAATTTGTTATATGAACAATTTATTGCACATAGAGGCTCTAATTCAGCAAAACAATTACTCACGTCCCTAACTAAAGTATGTGCTTAAGTCCCATTGACTTCAATGAACTCTCATGTTTAAGTGCTTTGCTGAATCAGGGCCATAACCCCGGCAATTAGAATCCCAAAATTTTATATTTTTTCAGTTACATTTAAACTCACTTTTCACTGAGAGAGGTGAAGCAGCATTCAAGTACATCTATTCCGCTGTACAGTGTAATCTTGAATTAGGAGGGGTTTTTCTTCCATCAGCCGTAGTGCTAAAAAGAAAGTAGTAAAGCTGCTCCCACACAGGTCTCGGTGTCAGAACTATTACAGACTTGAATGGAAGTTTTTCTAGTGTAAGGAACATAGGCTCATACCCACCATGATTAAAGTAATTCCTTGCTCATAAACAATACAATCAGAGACAAAACTGTTCAGACTACTCATTTGTACTACCTTTTTCAAAGTTCCTAGCAAACTATCATTTACGTGTCTGATATGGAGAAGATACCTAATTAAAACTTACTACTATAACATGTTATATCTTTGAGGCTTACAGAATGGTCTTTACAGCTTTTAAAAAGCTATTTTATTTGGTACTGATTTTTCCTTCCTAAGAGCCTCTCTCTCTTCTCTCTCCTGTTGGCTGTGTTTTTCCTGACAGACACTGAGGTCCGCCAGGAAATTTAATCTTCAGAGGTGGGGATGAGTCACAATATTCTGGACCACTCTGCTTCTCATGCTTTGTTGTATTTTTAAACTCATGAAAACGTTCCGGACCCAGAGCTTTAGCCAGTTTAATCCCAGCCAGCCTATAATCTTTGGTAAACACTCCATTTTAGAAATCTGGTGTAACTAATGTTGGTGAAGTTCTGTTAGTCATTATAAGTGGTTAACATTCTGTTAAAAGGAACTGAGAATACTTATCTTAACTATCAATTGCTGACAGAAAAATTGTAGCAGAATAACTGCATTTGACTGGAGTGTGTATTCATTTCTAACAGGGAAACTCCAGTACTTTATCAAAATCTGTTTTGTACAACTCTCTTTAACAACAAAAATAATTAACTCGTTCATATGAAAATACAAAGCTCTAGGAGACTTCAATCTAACAAACACTCTGTTTCAGGGTTGTCCCTGTTATCAATATGTGACAAGTTAATGGGTCTTAATTATAAAAGTAGCAGTAAAGCAATTAAGGGGGGATTATGGTGACTCCTAGCTGTGGAAGCATGTTTCTTAGTCTAAGATAACAGGTATTTTCCATTGTAAATTAGAGTAACCTTCTTAAGCACTGTCTGAATCTTGTGCTGAGAAACTTTTTAAAACAGATCCTGGTCTGAAACATGATCCTACAGACAACATACCATTTTAGTCTAGATATTTGATAATTGCATACTGTGATTCAATTTAAATTATTACAAAAAAGTGACAATAAATTAGTAGTATGTGTCTTGTGAAAGCCCTGGAAAGAAAGTTTGTCTTAAACCCATAGCCACTATCTTTAACCCTTTCTATTTTGCCAAGGTATTCAGTCTATTGAAGATTTGGCCCTGAGTGAATGTTTGCATTCAATTGAAGTGAAACTTTTGCAATATATATTTTGTTCTTGAACAAATCTAAACCTTTAGAAGGGGATTTTTGAATACATGCTACATTCAGTTACCTAGGAGTTTCAAACTGGAAATTAGGATTGCACTGCATTTTTACATGTTTTTCTACTTTATATATAAATAATCTTGTAATATTTCTTAATGATTAACAAATACAATATATCCTGAATTCAACATATATACCACATGGTTTCTGTGAGCTGCATTAGTATAACATTCCTGGAGTGTTATAGCAGGTGTTTGCTGTAATTGCTTGTAGTATTCCTGCTACCTATGGTTCAGCTGAAAGTCAAACCAGTAAATGTCTGACAATAAAATATGAGTCTACAGAACAAGCCACTGTATCACCCTCTGATGAAAAAAAAAGGAATTGTAAAGACTGAAACTGTGGCTTGTGTATTAAAATACAATTTCAGGAGTATAACTTCAATTGGCCCAATGCTTCAGTCATTTCTCAGTCATATTTTCTAGTGAACTCAGTGGGAATTATGCCCAAGTAAAAAAATGCAGGATCAAACCCACAGGCTCGGATCCTCATTTACACTAAGGTCCCTCTACACATTGTAAATTTATACTTTGTACAATTAATGCCAGAATGGCACAAAGTGGCCTTGGTATAACTGAATTCAGGCCATAGTCTATTTTATTAAATTCATTTTGTAATGTTTCTTATTGATCTAATTTGTATAAGATGTACATTTTACTTCAATAAAAAGCCATGTTATGGAGCAAAAAAAGTGGATATTTTTATGTAAAAAATTAACCAGCTAACTCCTACTTCTTCTTGCCATGTTTGTCTCTTTTTATTATTTCCTTATGCAAAAGTGACATTTGAGTTTGTGGGCACACATTTTCAGCGTGCATTTGTTAGTTGAAAAAGCAAGAGAATGTGTACAGATACATACTAGCACAACTGCATGAGCCAAGACCACACACCCAAGACTCACAGAATTCTCTGCCAGCAAAATCTGGGACTAGAGTTCCAGTCTGTGGCTCATCACCATCTAAATTACAATATAAATTTCCCACTTTCCTAGTATTTTTCATTTTTAGCAAATATATTGAAGTATCATTATAAGGGCCCAACTCTCCAATGGTATCCATTAGCACAGATCAAAGTAAGTATTGTGTGGCAAGTCAGTCTTCTGCACGTACTACTGACAATGAAGTCCAAGTTTCAAAACAAGCTTGATTTACTAAATTGGAATTGATTTACTGTACAGTTATGCAACATTTTTAAATGCCACTTCAGGCTAATTACACCATTCAGCTAATCCCCAAGTGATTAATAAAGTTCCTGACTGATTTTCTCTCTCCTCAACTGCCAGATGGACTGAGGAAAATTCATCTACATCACATAATGCATATTTGCACATTAATGAACAGAGCTTACAGCTAAAAGAACTAGTGAACATTTTACTTGTTCTCACTCTTCCCTTTGATCCCTGCAGAAATCAAACAAGAAGAACTAATAAGGGTTTCCTTTTTCTCTGTCTTTCAGACAATATCACTAGTCCTGCTGTCTTCCTTTTTATTTATACCATAATAAAATTATTTTCAATGTTGTCGCTGGAACAATTCCATTGGTAAAGTCTCTTATTGTACTATGGAATTTTGTATCTTTATTCATGAGGTTTTGGGTTCTCCTCCCCCTCCCCCAACTTCAAACAATTTTTGCTGGGAATAAGAAACAGCATTGCCACCTCTCACATTATCATCACAAATTTCATGATATTTAGTGCGGTTCTTAAAGAGACATGTCACTAGGAGAGAATCTCAGCTTAAACTCTATTTTAAAACAAAGTTTAATAGAAAAGATTGTAAGTCACCCTAGTTGTCTTAAAGCTCAGAAATCAGAAGGCAAATAAAATTAACCAAACACCTGAAATTTTTTAATTGATCAATGGTTTTCAAAAGTTGTGGTGTCCCATTCAAATGTCCAACGGAGAAAAAAAATCAAGTTAAGTGTTAGGCCTCCCAAGCTCAGCCAAAAATGGATTTTTTTAAAAACAAAACAAACCAAAAACAAACAAACAAGCCTACATAAGACCTCTCTTGTTTTTTTGTGGGTGCCAACATAAGGGAGCGGAGTCTAAAAGATCAATTTAACGTGCTGTGAATTCCTCAAAAATTATCCTAGCCACCTTATATGTTCTAATGGCCTGAAAGAACTATGGAATAACAGCATGGGGCTTTTAACCTAAGAGCTTAGGTGGTGGTTGGGTTGGGTTTTGGAGGGGGGGGACGAAGGTGTTGTTGGGCATTTGTTGTGTTTTAAACCCAAGAGATTAGATGATTATTGGGGTTTGGAGGGGAGCGGGTGTGTGTTTGTTATTAAAACCCTAAAGTCATTTTAAGTGTTTCAATCAAAAGGCATTCATAGGTGGTTTCTTTCCTGAAGTCTTGCACAAATTGAAGCAGGTTATTTTTAAAACATTTTTATAGTCACAACAATGTTGGCAAACTCTGTGTTTGTAGGAAATCTGATTCAGAGAAGTGAAGGAAAGTGACATTAACTTTTCTCACAAACAAAAAGCCATGCCAAAGGTGACCTTGCTGTTCTTTTTTTAATTTTATAATGAATGCAAAAAAGTAATCAGAATGAGATAGCCAGTGATTCAATTCTTCAGAGAGTGATTCAAATTCATTTGTCCCTTATAAGACCCAAAGAAAAAAGCCATTATTAATTTAGGCAATTAGAGTACTTTCAAAGCAATATCCAGTACATTAAAGAATCTATCCCTTGAGCGCTGCCTACAGTCTACAAAAACTTAATTTTATAGCATTTAAAATGAAGAAAGGTCATTCCTTAGATGTGCTCTACAAAGATTGTAATTTTAAAGTTGTGATTTTAATGAGAAGTGGGTTTTTCATAAATATGGAATGAATGATTGCATGAATTAGAAATAAAACTAAAAGGCATATATTATGTTCATGTCATTTTAAATGAACCTATGCACAAAAATATGTATTGGTCCCTTCCACATGTGAATCAAAAAGAGACTTTTATTCTTGGTTTCCCCCCTAACCCTCAGTTTCCTAAACAGATACCCATCACATTATACTACTTACAATCAGAAAATAGAAAGTTTTGACACAAAGCTATAGTTCAAATGCATTTGGGGCCTGATCCAAAGCCCACTGGAATTAGTGGGAGTCTATCTTCTGACATTGAATCAGGCCCATAAAGAAGATGAATTCACATCCCATTTACTTAGTCTTTCCAATTTTTGGAGACATCTGAAAGACTGTTTTCCTGGTTTTAGTGATTTATCTGGTGATCTTATTCTGTAGCATAAGCCACCCACCCATATTATCCATCTGGTAATAGGAAAAGGCCATGTGTGATGACCTTGAGCAAGTCACTAAACTTCTCCAAGCTTCAGCTTTACATTAGGGATCTATTTACTCCACTTTAGAAAGTGCACTAAAAGGCACCATAAACGGAAGCTTATTTACTTAATAATGTTCTCATGAAGGGCCACACCATTCTGAAAATTTGGTAAAACTAGTTCTTTGCCTTTGTGTATAGTTTCCATTTGAAAAAGTTTAAAAATAAACTCAACACAAAAATAAAAGTATCCATGGCACACTAATTAGCTTCCTGTAGTTGGGTTACTTTCCCTCACAGAAAGATAGGAGAAAAGATGCTTTTGGAGTTAAGGCACAGGATTGGAATTTAAAAGACAGGGTTCAATTCCCATCTCTGCAACAGACTTCGTGTGTGTGACCATAAGTGAGTCACTTAATCTCCTTGTGCCTCCGTTTTCCCATCTGTACAATGGGGATAATACTTTCTCGCAGAGAAATCCATCAATGCTCATGTGAGGTTCAGATACTAATATGATAGAGGCTGGATAAACAAGAAATATATCTAGTTTAATTAGCAGTAAACCAAGAAGATTCTAAAAATTACAATATTGTAAAAATAACTTCTGTATACAGAGTATCCTTATTACATTTTGTAAGATGATTTTAAAACCTCTAGAAAAGTTATCACTTTCTATTAAAAACACAAGTGGGCTTTTCTAGAAGGAAAGGGTCAAATCCTGCTTACCTGACTCAGTAAGGCAGTCCCTGACTTCAAAGGAATTATTGATATTAGTACAGAACTACATTTGGCTTTATCACAAAATCTAAACCCCTTAAAAAAAAAAAAAGGAGTTAAAAGAGTGTGCAATCAGTTTATTGTACTATATAAATATACTTAGTAAGGTTTTTATGAAAGCTTATGTTCTGAACTGGTCATTATGAATATGTATATAGATTGTGGTTATAAATTATGTTTATAGAAAATTGTGCTCATAATCTGTGGTGGAAATTTAGCTACACCTCACAGGAGATGGTGAGCAGTCAAGCAGGGACAGTCAAGACATACTGGCTAGAGTTTCCCCACTCTGAATACCCATGAGTCACCCTCAAGGAGAGACGGAGGGCATAAAGAATGGGGAGGTTAGGGGAAGTCTTAAAAACAGGTTTGAAACTGAGTTTTGTCTGAGGGACAGTCTCTGGGTGGGAGGCTGTCTGAACACTGGATCCCCCCTAATGCTAGGCAGTACAATAGGAACTGTTCAAAGACCATAGGTAACTTGAACTGAAAAAGGGATCATATCTAATATAGAAATGTAAAGCCTGAAACTGCATTTTATTTTCAGTGTAACTTGTACATTTGCTTTCCCTTACTACTTCATCATGGAATCTGTGGTTTTTCTATTAAATATACTTTGTTTATTTTTACCCGAGGCAGGTCCCTCATGTGCAAACTGCATGGAACGCGTGCGCCAAAGTAAGCTCATCTCTGTGGAGGCTGGTTTCATGCCTTTGGAGTGAAAAACCAGAGGGGAATGGTCTGAGTGTCTGATACTTAAGGACCAAGGGAAGACAGATTTGGGGAGGAGACTTGAGACTGGAAGGGCTGTTAGAGTCACCTTGCAAAGAGTAACTAGGCTAGTGGAAGCCAGGATGAGACCTTGTGGGCAGGCTACTGCTGCCAGGGAATAGAACCTTATCTGCACAGCATGGAAGTTACAGGCCAGGTGGCGAGAAAACTCCTTACTGGTCTGGACAGTCCCCAAAACATCACAGAGCTGAACACCCTTCCAATCCCAGTGAAATCCACAGGAGTTGAAAAGAGGTGTTAAATACCTTGCAGGACTGCACTGTGTAAGAAGGCAGTGTGGCATATAGGGTAAAGCAGTGGAAAGGGACTCAGAAGAGCTGGATTCTTTTCCAAACTCTGCTGCTGGCATGCTGAGTGACTTTGCTTAAGTCCACCTGAGTGTCTCAGTTTTAGTGTCCCATCTTTAAAACTAAGATAATGGTATTTACCTCCTTTGTAAATGGCTGAGAACAACAGATGAAAAGTGCTACATGAACTAGGTATTAATATATTCTATTATTACCTTATTTGAATACAACCACTCAATGAAAGGGCATAAGATACTATGGTGACATTTTATACATATACATAAATACACATAGGAATGAAAAACTAGTTCAGAAACCTTTCTGAATTCACGCAAATAATGACTCTAGATAACCAATACAAAGCCCCGCAACATACATTAGATTCACTTGTCTCTAGGCTGAGAATACAGATCCCTCTGTCTCTTATTCTTAATGGTCAGCATGGATCATCTAAGATTAACTGTCACAAGATAGTTCTCAGTACAATAAAATAATAGGCAAAAATGGCAACCGCTTAAAACAAAATTTTAACAAAAATTCTCTTTATAAATTTTGTTAGAAATGCATCAGTTTGAAATAAAGGTCTGTTTCAATCACAAAGGATTTACAGGTACATTTACTGATGACAGGGTTATCATATTCTTTCAAGCTGGAAAATAGCGATAGCTTTCAATTTTATAGAGCAAAGAGATTTCATGGGACTAAACTGTATGGTCTAATACAAAAACAGATCTTTTTTGTGTATTATCTATTGTGACGCATGCCTAGAAATGGTTAAACAGCTTGCAGGCTGAATGACCCAAAGCCCACATTTAAAGTCATGTTAGAAATGTATGCAAAATATAATTGGGGCCATTCATGCTAAATAGGCTAGAACTTTGAAATGTAAACCTATATTTTTAGAAGTAATACTAATTATATTAGATTCTACCCCTAAAAAGACAGTTCCTGTCTGTCACTATAACTACTGATTCAGAGATCAAAAGGGAATATTAACATTTGGATGAATCTTGGGTAAAATAATGTCAATGTCTCTGAAGTTTGTAACAGACTGACTAATAGATAAATTGTCCTATGTTAATTTGTGCAACTAATTACTGGTGGTGTTTAGAAAGCAAAAGATTACATCAAAAGCCTATTGTTTAACCAGGACTGTATGGTCAAGTGGATGCTTGGACACTATATAAAAAAGGACCCTTGGGTTCTGATCCTGTTCATCTCAGATCTGCTTAGGCTTCATCAGGGGAAGTTTGAGTCACAAGACTGAGATCCCAGTTATGCTGGTATGCCCTGAATATGGTATTTGGACATTGGACTATATATATCCATAGCGACTGGATAGTGTAGTGGTTAAGAGCGCCACCCTTTGATACGAGAGACAGGGGTTCAAATCCCGGTTGGTACCCAACTTTCCAGAGGGGTCCTTGGGCAAAAGACCCCCTAATGCTTCACCTGCCTACCTCAAATATGAGAGTGACACAAACTAGGAGAGTCATGCCGGCTTGGACATTGCCTGGATTAACAAGGTCCGCACCAGATGTTGAGGAACCAGGACAATCTGACGATAAGTGGGCTACTGGAACAAACCATTCATGGATGAGACAAGAGAACCTGGACTTGATGGAATGCCGCTACAACAGTAGACCTAATGAGAGGGGATATATGAAACGTATGAGGGAACTATGGATGGACAAAAGACCTACATCCACACTTACTGAGAAACAGCTAGTTACCCAACGCTTCAACATAGTAAAGAGGAAGCTGCACTGCTCTCCAACAGCTTGAGATAGACCAACTCCCACATTACAATCCCAGACCTACAAGAAAACCTGGAAAGAACAGTGGAATGTTTGCAGAACCACCAACCCTGGAAAGCTGAAACCTTCAACTGCCACCCTTGAGACCCCTCCATCTTCAGAGCACAGAGCTGAATATGAGGCATAAGTCATGGAGAAAACTAGCTACAGTACAATCCTCCGAGACCGATTACCAGGCTCAGTGGAGAAGTACCCATACCAATAGTATGTTAGAAGATGCCAAAAAATGCCCTCATGACAATCCTACACACATAACTCAAAAACAATGAAACTGGTAAAATACGCTACTACAGCCCTCTGAAATCCTGGAGATTGCTTTGGCTACAATGATCCAAGAAGAACAACAGTATGTACCCCCCTGGAAAATGAGGTTGGAGATAAAGATCCAAGGCCGACTCCGGAGAAGAAGTTAGTCAGCGGTGGAACCTACAGAAGGGTGTAGAGATGTAAGGGATAAGATTTCCGGCCTACTGGAAAAAATACCAAAGGGCCCCTTGACTCCATCGAACCCTAGAAGACTGCTAAAAACAAAAGGCCTAACAGCACTGGCTTTACCAGGCCCTTAAGGAGAATACCACTAGAGAAACAAAGCATGTAAAATGCCCCTGTTCTTCAAAAAGAACCATCGGTGTACTTCCAACTGCAGTGCAACACCCAATGCCCAGCCAGCAGCAAGAAACCGAACAGTACTGGAATAACAATATGGAGAAAAGGACCTCATAACACCAAGTGCAAAGTGGCTGCAGACCCTGAGAACAGAACACAAAAAGCAATCTCCCAGAAACAGAAAACCAAGTCACCATCCACAGTTAGAAGACATTTCCAGCAGGGGTCAAAATGAACATGAAAGAGCTGGAACCAGCCTGGCGCTGATCCCACTCTGCTGAAACTACACAGTGTATGCACCTGCGCACAGAATTGAACCAGCTGCTAGCAGCAGGCCTCCCCCTGGCCTAAACCAGGACGTGCAGAATCATGAAAGCCTCTTGCAAGGGAAAAGAAATCGCCCAATAATCTCCTCCCCAACAAATGGAAAGTCCTATCAGGCCATATAGCTGCCAAGCTACAGACCATACGGGCCAGTAACACTGAGCCAACCAAAGCTTCAGAAGGGCATTGGGAACAACACCAGAGGCCTCAAAACAACCCAGTTCTCATAGATAGAGCCATCGCTTCAAAGAACTAGAACAGAACCCATCTGAGGGCCACAGCCTGGATTGACCCTACAGGAAAGTCTACGACTCATGGTCGCATCAACGTGGAATTCTGTGGAAATGTCTGGCGCTATAACAGTTTCTCTCTCCAACAACACACGGAGGAGGAGGAGAGTACTTTTTGTGCAGAACATTAATCTGTGCGCTTGGTTCGTTAAGACCTTTCCTGTAGTTCCAATCCAGGCTGTTGCTCAGAATTGGTTCCCTGTCTAGAAAATCCTTGACGACTGCTCTATCTATGAAGCAAACTGTGTTTTGTTAGCATCCTGGTGTTTGTTCCCATTGCCCCTTCTGAGCTTGTGCTCATGTAC
>NC_133787.1:19075878-19142116 GCF_003597395.2 Chelonoidis abingdonii | reverse complement strand
GGGGCTGTGACTCCTAAGCTGGGTGAGTGGCTCCAACAGATCCCAGGAACAACATCAGAGCTCTCTGTCCAGAAGAGTGCAGTGCTAGGAACAGCTAAGATACTGCACAGAACCCTCAAACTCCCAGGCCTCTGGTAGAGGACTCGAGGTTGAGGAAGACACATACCACCCATAGGGGTGAGAGGGGAATTTTTTATTTTTTTTTAAAACCTATGAACTATTTCTGAAAGAACTCTTTGCAATTACAAAACTCACCATCTATGCTATGAATCTGAACCTGAATGAACTGAGCTCATGTCGGTATGTATATTAAACTTTTAACCATTTTCTCTCTCTCTCTCATTTTTTAATAAATTTTCATTTAGTTAATAAGAATTGGCTGTAGCGTGTATGTGGGTAAAATCTGGAATATTCAATAACCTGGAGGTAATGCGTCCAATCCTTTGGAATTGGTACAATCTTTTCTTTTATATGATGAAATAAGATTTTCATGAATCATCACATTTGACGTGGGTACTTGGATGGAGGCCTGAAGCTGGATCACTTTAAGGGAACTGTTGTTTTGACTTCTGAGTAACCAGTAAGGAAATAAAGAAGCTGTTTTATGCTGGCTTGATAAATCTAAGTATTGGAATATCCGCCAGCTTTTGGGGGGTTGGCTGCACCATTCTTTGCAGTTCACTCTAACTGAGTGACCATAGCTGGCCCCCACAGATATGGATCCTGATCACATCTATACACACAGGTAATAGTCCCATTAAATTATATTCTCATAATTACTACTACTATTGGAGGACTAATGCTCACCTGAAACTGGGGGGAAAAAATGGTTTGTGGGTTAGAAATTTCTTTCTTCTGCAAAGGTGGGATTGGGGTGAGGAAGAAAGCCTGGCTCTAAGGATTGCCAGATTTTTAATGGAAATATCATAGACAAATCTCATTAAAGTTGTGTTAGTTAAAGCAGAACAATGTGTGCCTTCTAAAATATTGTGAGTGACAGCAGCCAACCAGAAATAATGAAAAGGGTAAATAAAGCAGGTAGTGAATATAGAAAAAAGGGAGGAAGAATTATAGATAATGTAGAACACTAATAATATAGCATAATGTTGGATTAAAGGTGAAATGTAGGTTGAGAGTAAGAAAAACCTTCAAGAAAAAAGGTTCAAGGCGGCTCAAATAGCAAGTGGAATGCTTGTATGCAATTTTCCTGTTAGTAACCTGCTAAAACTGAAAGGAAGTACATGCCTAACCACTGAGTGCTTTTTATGTGGCTCTCTAAGCTACAACAATTATTTCATTCATGTGCATACACTCAGAATGGCCTGTGTGTGAAGTAAAGGTACTGCTCAGTGCAGCAATAATAGGTCTTCTCACAGGCTTCCAGGGTAGGAACTAGCTGCTTTATTTAACTGCATCTGAATGGAATGGGAGGACAACTCCCATTGACTAAACAGTAAAGTAAGGGGGCCATCCCATTACTCAGTTAACCTTTTCATGACCACTCTATTGCAATAGTTCACTATTGGAAGAAGTGGTCCAGATTACTTCCCTTTTACCAGCACAGACCCTGGCAGAAGGCCTCAACATGGGAATGTACAGCCAATAGGTCACATTCTTGGTGATGAAATGACAGAAGTTTCCTCTGCATTCTTGGAGCAGCCCTTTTTGCTTTTAAATTCTCTGTTTCTATACAAGACTCCCCGCTCCTCTCTCCCTTTGTGTCAGGTCCAAGTCCAAAGACCTCACATTTAACAGAAAGCACTATTAAGATGACGACAGACATGAGACTCTTACCCTTTTATGAAACCAAATGAAAATAGTTGCATTTCTTACCTCCCTTTGTAAAAGCATAGCCATTTAGGATGTGGCTTGTCAACTACCATGCACTAAAAATGCCTCATAAAATGTCTTGGTTTTAAAGGTAAAGCATTCTGCCAGCCACTGTCAGGATGGATTAAAAGAAATGTTGTGTGCACCTTAAACGCACGAGGAGTCCTGTGTCAGTTATTAAGGTTTTTTTTTGTTTCATTAGGGTACGCTAACTGGTTTTGTTCATAGGCCACTGGCTCCAGAGCTCATCATGTGCTTCTTCCTCACCATCAGTCAATTGATAATATTGTGCTCCCCTTAAAACATAAACAAACACCTTCTGTCTTTATCCTGGCTCTGTTTCAGCTTGTTTAGTACTACAACATGTCATCTGTTTCCCTAAACAATCTGCATGAGCACTGCACTATGACATCAGTAATTTGAGAAAATGAAAAACAAGCTGTAATTGCCATACATATGCAGTCACATCTGATTTGCTTTAAGTAGACATTTTAGTACATTATTCTCCCCTCCCCAAAAAACATCTCTATAAATTACTTTAAAAAAAATAGCCTTGTTCCTGTAGGCTTCATTTTTTCAAATACTGTAATACATGAGGCAGAAAAAAAAAAAAAAAAAAAAAAAAAAGCCCTCCAAGCTGTCCTATGCAATTGGAAAAGGAAACCTCTCTCAAAACATCTGCCAGAGCTGTTCTTTAATAAAACTAAAGCAGTGTTGCAAAATTACCTACCAAACAGAAAACAAATTTGTTTTAAAGAAACGGTAACTAATTTAAGTGTCAACCAAACCTTCCACCATAAGCTAGCAAGTCAAGCCATCATTATAGAAATTATATCTAATTTCTTGGCTGCAGAAAGTTGATTCTGCTCTTTTCTAAATTAATTCTTTTTACAAAAATTCTAAGTTCTAGTCATTTTATGCATGCAGGCAGCAATATTTTTAGTAGTCCAGTTGTTTTTCCTAATATATACATTGCAGAAATACTTTCATTTCTCTCAAAAAAAAATGCATATCATTGTCTGTTACAGCTGTAAGTGCCATTGGTGAAAGGATACATTGTAGTCTCAAAGATGGCATGCTTGGTGCTAGAACAAATTCCACCCTTGGAGAAATGAGAAAGAAGGCTGACTATTCAGAAGTGGGTGCCTAAATTGTATGTGCATAGCCCGTGTTTACATATGGAAAGAGACACCTAGTTCCCCAATTAAACTAGCTGGTTTCATTTCAGTGGTGGGTGAGTTTTTCTGAACACATACAGGACAGGATTCTCCTCACAATAATTTTTTTTCCCCCACCAGTTTAACTTCATTGATTTCAGGAGAGTTACATCTGATTTAAACCAGAGTTCCGCCAGAATCAGCCCAACAATCTGTAAAGAACCACAGGATACTTTAGGGTAATCTGCACTATATAAACATAAGTGAAGAATAATAAATAAAAATTGATATTTGCAGATTAAAAACATTTCTAGGTAAAATGTTCTGTACTGTATGAAGAAAACAAGAATGCCTTGAAGTGTTCCAGATTAAAGTGAACCTGTCATCTTCCTAACCGGAAAAAGTCCCAATAAGAGATTTTTTTTAAACCCAACTACAGATTGACAGAATCTTATTAATGTCATAAACTTCCCAGTAGCAAAAGATAAGGTAAGATATTTCAAAAGCACCAAAGTGACTCAGGAGTCTCAGTTCCTTTCAAAGTCATCCCATGCCAAGAATAAGGCGGTAACATCATCCATTTATCAAAAGGCAAATATATTTTATGAGAGGAAGAATTGTCCATTGGTTAGGGCAGTAGCTAGAATGTGTGTCCTTGGTTCGAGTCCTTTCTCTGCCATAGACTTACTGTACGACTTTGGGCATTACATTTAGCTTCTCTGTGTCTCAGTTTCCCATCTGTAAGATGGGCCTAAACTAGAGATGGCTTCCATTCTAGATACTTAAACCAAGAAACTGACAGAAGTTGGCTTACCCAACCTTGGTATTAGAAAAAGGGCATGATGAAACATGGAAACAGAAACAGGAAATATGCAAACAGGATCATTTCCATTTTTGTCCTTGTCTGTCTTTTGCTCTGACGTTACAGACCAGGAATTTGTTCTCCACCCAGATATAATGTTTAGGTTCCCTCTTTCTAGATTAGTTTCCTTAAACACAGGAAAAGAATGGATTGATTAAAAAGATACCTGTATTTATTCTTTTAAAGGCAAAATGTTCCTTTGAGATCTGCCCAATGGAATTCAGCTTTGATATACTTCAATTGGAGTCTAATCCAAGAGGACAATGGCTTTAGATGAGACCCTAAAGCCAACATTTTCTTGGTTAAGACAATTAATGCCATACTTACCTATTTGCAATAGTACACAGTCAACTTGTGTATGTGAGCAGTCCCACGTGCATAAAGTTAAGCATATGCATAACTGTTGCAAAATCTGGGCCTAAATCTTTATTTAAAAATATTTGGCCTGGCTACGCAGACACTCATCATGAACATCTCCCACTGAAGTGATTTGACTGTCAGGGTCAGTATATCTGAAACCTGGCCATTTATTTGGGTGCCTAAATATAGAGTTAAGTGCCTTGCTTTAAGCAGCAACATTTGAAAAATTTGTCATTAGTGTCAAGTGAAGAATAGTACTTGAGTTTTATTTCAAAATTATAAAACTTTTCACAGAAATCAACCAGAAATCTACATGTGTAGAGAAAGGAAAATATTGGAGTCGAAGTCAGCCAAGAGGATTTGAGAGAAGAATTTTGCTCTCAGGTTATTAAAAACTTCTAGAAGTTTTAATCACCAGAACTAACTGTAAACAAGCAATCGAAATTCACTTTGGATAAGTGCTATGCTTGTGATTTCCAAGAGCAACCAAATATAGTATTAAATTGAATACAGATTAACAGACTCTGGATGCCAGAACTGAGAAGTTTATTTAATAATGTGAAACAACATATTTTATTAATGTCAAAAGTCAGTCATACATAAAGAATAACACATTCAGAGAGAATGACACAAAAAATGTCATACATAACGCATGACAGACTGTAGAGCTTTTCACATTATGTACCAACAGCACTTTATAGATGAGCTTTTTTGGAAGTGAATGGAAGTGTTGTACAATTTGTATTTCGGCAATGCATATACAATTGTTATTTTCCTAACTTTTGATCCATTATCATAAATAAAGAGTGATGGCTTATACTGAACCTTTGCTAGTTTCCTTTGACTATGATGCTTAGTATATTCCAAATAGAAAGCTGGAACAATCTGAGATCGGTGCGTATATCTTAATGCATGAAATCCATGTCATGAAAACTGGTTTAGATATTGCATATGCTTTCTGAGCAATCTAAATTCACTTGTTTTTAATAATCATATTTAATCATGTTAACTGTGGCAGCACCTAGGGTCCAACCTGATTGAGACGCCATTGCCCTAGGGTTGTGCAAACACATACCACCACCTGAAAGCAAACTTTGCAGAAGAATTTAATAAAGTAGTAACAGGCACCGACGTGTAATTAAAAGGAGTCTGTTCCTAACATGGTAAAGAAATAACCAATATCAAAATGAATAATTGCCACTAACAAATAATGTTTTAAATTAAATCTAATTTCTGGAATTATTTGTACTGCTGTATACAGGCCTTTGCAATTGTACTTGCCTTCAACAGCAGTATGGTCCAGTGGGTTAATCATGACTGAATGCATACGAATCAAAATTTGGTATTTGTTTATCTAGACTAGATGCTCAACTGGCATAAATCAGCCTTGTTCTATTGACTTCGATGGGGCTGATTTACGCCAGTTGAGAATCTGACACTTTGTATTTGTGTATGCTGTCATTACTAATTTTCATTTAATTTTATTTTTAAATTAGTCTTTAGGTTATTAAAAGACTGGTGATTTGATTGCCATGCTGACCTCTAACTACTCTATACGCTACACACCAAAAACAACTAACTCTGTGACAGAGTCAAGATTAAAAGACTTCAGTTTCAACACACATTCCTGTGCTTTAGACATTAGAAAACAATTGGATGAAATTGGAAAGAATTATGTTTACAGTTATTCTGTCAATAAATTATGTGTCTTATAAATTCTTAAAATCCATAAATCACTATGCATTGCTATTATGATATACATGGTGCTAAGCCTGCAAATTTTGCACATATGTTTGACTTCAGTGGAACTACTCAGGTTTTTAGAGCAGGCTTGGGGTCTATATACCTAGTAATTAATCAAGGTATATATGTTTTCTAGACAAATACAGATTCTTTTTCAGAGGAAAGGTTTTTAAATTGTTCTCTCTATTGTCATTGAAATTTTAGTCTCTATGATTTGAGAAGGAATGTGAAATTGTTAAAGTAAAATAATGTCACTACATAGCAATAGCTTGGATTTCCCAGTCCGGCATGTATACTGTAATGCAAGAGTAGGCAACCTATGGCACATGTGCCAAAGGCAGCACGTGAGCTGATTTTCAGTGGCACTCACACTGCCCAGGTCCTGGCCACCGATCCGTGGGGCTATGCATCTTACTTTAATTTCAGATCATAGAATCATAGATTATTAGGGTTGGAAGGGATCTCAGGAGATCATCGAGTCCAACCCCCTGCTCAAAGCAGGACCAATCCCCAAATGGCACCTTCAGGGATTGAACTCTCAACCCTGCATGAAGCTTCTTAAACAGTTTAAAAACCTTATTTACTTTACATACAACGATAGTTTAGTTATATATTATAGACTCATAGAAAGAGACCTTCTAAAAATGTTAAAATGTATGACTGGCACGCAAAACCCTAAATTAGAGTGAACAAATGACAACTTGGCACACCACCTCTGAAAGGTTGCCGACTCCTGCTGCAATGTGATACTAGAGCTGGGTAAATAGCTGACTTCTCAATTAGCTAGCAGCTTCAAAAAGCTGGGGTGGGGAGAGGGGGGGAGATTGTTCACAGTCACAACTGAAAAATTCAAAATTATTTTGGAAAATTGACATTCTTGTTGGAGTCAAACAAAATATACCATTTGACTCCAAACATTTTGGTTTTGGGGCTGAAGAGGTGGGGGTGTTAGGGCATTCTCTTGGAATATGGGCAACAAAGATTCAATTCCCCCTCTGGTACACATGGAACAAGGACTTAGATTTGGGTCTCCACCTCCCAGATGGGTCCTGACCACTAAGCTAGAGAATCATTTACACTCTGTGTCTCTGGCCCAATGACTATTCATGCATTTCATGCAAAGTGGAACAGCTTCCACAGGGGGTGTTGAGAAACCCCTGCTTCAGAATAGCCCATAGTCCAGTAGTTAGGGCACTCACCTGAGAGGCGGGAAGTTAAAATCCCTTCTCCACATCAAGAAAATAGGTGAGTTTGACTTAGGTCTCCCACGTCCCAGATGAGTGCTCTAACCAGCTAAAGATTCTGAGGGGGCCCTTCCATTCCAGCCATTTTGTGAATTGCACAGAAGTCCCTCTAAACCATTTTGGGGGCAAAACTATTCAGAGATTTCAGTCAAATTGGCAAATAGTATCAGGTTGACCATATCTGTATTTTCAGCAAATAAACTGTCCAAAAAATTTCACCCACCTTTAGTAACTAGTGCTCTTTTGGGAGTTAGTGTTGCTGTGATTCAATAAGCCACCAGAATTCTAGTTCAGTTTTAAAAGGAGAAATTGTGCTAGCATCACACACAATCAAAGATGTGCTGTTGCTGAAGGCAGCAGTCATTCAGGGCTTACTCTTTCACTGATAACATTGCCTATCATATATTCTTCTCCATACAAGTGATAGAAAGGAAGAGAGAAAATAAGGTATAGAGATGACCTGAAGAGAACCAGCAAGGTTTGATTTAAGGACTGATCTCAGTACCCTCTCCCCAAACTCCCATTAAAACCTAGCAGAGCTAAGAAATAAGTTTTTACTTTTGTATTTCCCATAGGTATCGGAATAGTTTATCACAGAGAACCTTGTATAATTATTATTAGTTTACTCAATTCTCATGAACTCAGCTTGAATACAGAGACTGATCCTGACAAAACTGCAATAAGCACATCATTACATGCCAGTGGCAAAGAATGACAGTAAATGTTGCTTTCTTCTAACACTGAAGAAGGACATTTATTGGGATAAGGAGAGCAGATATATCCCTAAAACTACTTAGGGCTTCCTTCTACTTCACCGTAAAGCTTCTTCTTGAAACTTTCCCCAGCTCTGTCTGGCCAACCTTCCTGCTACAGACTTAAAGAAACACAACACATTTCCAGAAACGATTAATTGTCAAAGTGATCACACTTCTTAGGTAATTAGTCCACGATTTTTGAGTCTGTGAGAGAGAAAATAAGAGTGGAAAAAGTGTTTTCTAAGGTCCTAGGCACACAACATTTTATTTAGTAGGTAATCACATACTAGATTTTAAGTAAAGATTTTACAATGAATAGTTCATCCCCTCTCTCTGCTTGTGAATATTCACAAGCATATTACAACTTACTTTGGTTAATTTGTCTCAGTTGCATTATTATTAGTTTTAATTGCCAATAAGATTCTCTGTGGGTTTTTTAAAACTCTGTGGGCTGATTGCAAACAGTTCTCTGAAGATATTCCCTGCTTGCTATGATGTGTTAGTAGTGATTGGTCAAGTAAGTCACATTACATGGGTGTCTCTGGCTGAGTGAGCAAGCAAGCACTTCCATTGGGAATATTTAAGCATATTGACAGTGTGTTCATAAATCTTACATTTCATATGCAGATGTGGTGGTGCTTTGCTAATGTTGTGTTTGCCTACAAGTTCTGGTAAACATACATCATTGCCAATGCTGTCTATTGAGCAAAGTTCTACGGCACATGAGATCACTGACTTTTATTCCTATTCCGGTATGTTCCTTTTCTGAGTTCTCTTTTGGAATAAATGATAAACAACAAATCAACTTTTTTGATTTTGACATCTACTGTTGGTCTAGTGATACTTTTTCCTTCTTGGAGTTTCTAGGAACTAGCATCATATCAATATTGATTTGTCATTTGAATTATGTATTCATTTTCTGTACACGGTCAGAAATCAACACTGAAAACTTGTTAAAATTTGAAGCTATATAAAAAATGAATAGAAATGCCATTCACTTGCAAAAATTCTAAGAACATAAGAACAGCCGTACTGGATCAGACCAAAGGTCCATCTAGCCCAGTAGCCTGTCTTTTGACATTGGCCAATGCCAGGTGCCCCAGAGGGAATGAACAGAACAGGTAATCATCAAGTGATCCATCCCGTCACCAATCCCAGCTTCTGGCAAACAGAGGCTAGGGACACCATACCTGCCCATCCTGGCTAATAGCCATTGATGGACCTATCCTCTATTAATTAACAGGGTTCAAAAAAGAACTGGATATAGTCTGGGGCTTCACAACATCCTCTGGAAAAGAGTTCCACAGTCTGACTGTGTGTTGTATGAAAAAAAAAAAAAACTACTTCCTTTTGTTTGTTTTAAACCTGCTGCCTATTAATTTCATTTGGTGACCCCTAGTTCTTATTCTATGAGAAGGAGTAAATAACACCTCTTATTTACTTTCTTCACACCAGTCATGATTTTGTAGACCTCTATCATATTCCCCCTTAGTTGTCTCTTATCCAAGCTGAAGAGTCCCAGTCTTATTACTTTCTTCTCATACAGAAGCTTTTGCATACCCCTAATCATTTTTGTTGCCATTTTCTGAACCTTTTCAATTTCAATACGTCTTTTTTGAGATGGGGCGACCACATCCGCAAGCAGTATTCAAGATGTGAGCATACCATGATTTATATAGAGGCAATATGATGTTTTCTGTTTTCTTATCTATCCCTTTCTTAATGATTCCCAACACTGTTTGCTTTTTTGACTGCCGCTGCACACTGAAAGGATGTTTTCAGAGAACTATTCACAATAATTTTAAGATCTTTCTTGAGTGGTAACTGCTAATTTAGACCCTATCATTTTACATGTAAAGTTGAGATTATGTTTTCCAATGTGCATTACTTTGCACAAAAATCATCCTTTAGCCCGGCCTTTTAGAATCCAGCCCCATTAACTAATGCTGTGGCCTACTCTTCCCTTTCCATGGGTAAAACTTAAAATTCAGACATGTAATATAGTCGTGGATAACAATGAAGTGTTTTCTATGGCAACATAACTGCAAAGTCTCAAAACTTCTCCTTAACTCCTCTACTTTATTTATTTAAATATAAACAGAAGAAAGCACCAAATATCCAATCAGAAAAAATAAACTGATGGAGATAAAAAAAAGAACGGTGGAAAAATCTTTAAAAAAAAAAAGAAAAGAAAAAAGATCATTGCTCTGAAGTCTAAGGAAAGACTCCCATTAATTTTAAAGGGCTTTGTGTACTAAGCAAGTCATCTTCTGTAATTAGTCCAAGAAATGAACAGTAAATTTAAACACAAATTATTTAAAGTTTAAGATTTTGGTTTTCTCCAGTGATGACATCTAAACAAAAGTCTAATTCTGTCAAGAAATCAGGTTAGTCTTATAGGATGAGGGCTGTGAGTGACAGACATTAAATCACAGAAATGTGTGTAGAAGTGAGAGATGGGTCATCTACAACAGCACTTCCCTCAGTCTCAGCAATTTCCCTATGATATACAAATATTTTCTAGCATTTAGCCTAGAATTAATCTCTGTTGCCCATTCAAATACTTTTTTGTCAATACCATAGAAGAGAATAGCCATGGGCACATAGTGGGCTTGAACAGTGGATCAAATGCAGAAAGCCCAGTGAATCTGGCACAGCAGTCTGAACTCCTGCACATTTCAGCAGAGATTTTCAAAGACACAAAGGGCTGCTAGATGTAAAAGTCCCATTGAAAAATCCACTCTAAATCTTGAAAATATTTGCAAACCGGGGAGGTGGGGTTAGGGGGACTGAATTTTTTTTTTCATCTTGGTTCAAAAGATTTTGTTTTGATGATTTCATGTGTTTGTTTAGATTTTGATCTTTTTCTTTTAAACCTTTTCAGTCTAATTAGCTTCCATTTTGAAATAAAGTCACTATTATTTTATAATAATAATTGGAAATATACCAATCTCCTAGAACTGGAAGGGACCTTGAAAGGTCATTGAGTCCAGCCCCCTGCCCACATGACAGGACCAAATACTGTCTAGACCATCCCTGTTAGACATTTATCTAACCTACTCTTAAATATCTCCACAGATGGAGATTCCACAACCTCCCTAGGCAGTTTATTCCAATGTTTAACCACCCTAACAGTTAGGAACTTTTTCCTAACGTCCAACCTAAACCTCCCTTGCTGCAGTTTAAGCCCGTTGCTTCTTGTTCTNTGAAAACTGCTATCATGTCCCCTCTCAGTCTTCTCTTTTCCAAACTAAACAAACCCAATTCTTTCAGCCTTCCTTCATAGGTCATGTTCTCTAGACCTTTAATCATTCTTGTTGCTCTTCTCTGGACCCTCTCCAATTTCTCCACATCTTTCTTGAAATGAGGTGCCCAGAACTTGACCAGCACAGAGTACAGCAGAAGAATGACTTCTCGTGTCTTGCTCACAACATACCTGTTAATGCATCCCAGAATCAAGTTTGCTTTTTTTGCAACAGCACCACACTGTTGACTCATGTTTAGCTTGTGGTCCACTATAACCCCTAGATCCCTTGCTGCCATACTCTTTCCTAGACAGTCTCTTCCCATGCTGTATGTGTGAAACTGATTGTTCCTTCCTAAGTGGAGCACTTTGTCTTTATAAAGTAATGGTCCAACTGGCTTTCCAACCGTGGCCAGTGCCAGATGCTTCAGAGGAAATAAACAGAACAGGGTAATTTATCTAGCAAGTCATGCCCTGTCATCCAGTCCCATCTTCTGGCAGTCAGAGGTTTAGGGACACCCAGAGCATCGGGGGGTTATGTCCCTGACTATGTTGGCTAAAAACCATTGATGAATTCATCTAATTATTTTTTTAATCCAGTTATACTTTTGGCCTTCAAAGCATTCCCTAGCAAAAAGTTCCACAGGCTGACGGTGTGTTGTGTGACAACATAAGACAGCGTACTCAAGTTCTGGTCTCAGAGTAGCAGAATGGTGAGATTCCTCCTTGAGACAAGTAAGGGAAAGAGGCTCAAGACCTGAGCTGGCTGCTATCAGAGAAACTAGAAAGGAGATAGAGGTGCAGCTAACCTAGTAAGCATGTTAGGACTTTTCTTCAAAATATTGGAATAGCAGCTCCTGCAGCACTGCATAATATAATTTTTTTTCTTTCATTAAAATCATCATTATAAATATTTCATTTTCAATTACACCTGCTGCTCTAGTTATCTACTGGAGCTTTGTTTTCCACCTCCAGGCTCCTGGATTAGAAAAATGACATGCTGTTGGTGGAGCTTAAATAAAGCTGTAAACAGAATGTTCTAGAAATCCTGTGGAGCTATATAAATCAGAGTTTTACTTCATTGACTTTGATATTTTATGAAGTTTTATACAAGCCTTTAAACATGTCATCTTGAGACTAGAAAATAAGAATCGGGTCCAGGAATTAATTTTATTGTGATCCAACCAGGAGCTACATGCATTAGTCTTGTAAATGTTAACAGAAAAAGCTGGTCAAACTGTGCATGAACATGCATTCAAATTTTAAATCCCTGTCCAATTAGACTCTAATCTTGAGCCCTTGCTGTGTGCTCTTCAAGAACATTTACACAAATGGTGTTTTTGTTGACAAGAGTGTATGAGGAATGGCTTGTATTCATAGTCTTATGCAAACAAGGGCATTTTTGCCAGAAAAGTTTGTTACTCACTAATTGTTTTTAGAAGTTGCAGTCATCCAAGTCAGAAAGCAAAAACAATACCACGCGACTTAGTTGACCTGACTTCAATAATGAACATCAAATAGAATAGATTAATTTCTGCCTGTGGCTTGTGCATAATTAATTTAAACCACCAAGAAAATAGTTACAAGTCAACACATTGACAGAAATCAGGATCTAGTTACTAACATTTCACAAACAGATAAGAAATTAATATTATTCTCAATATTACTAAAAATTAATTATTTATCCAGCCTTAGCAACCTGACCAGTGCATGCAAGTCCCCATACATGAGGCACTTAACATTAAAATATTGTAACGAGGAAAGCCTACTGACTTCCCAAATCCATACAGCTTTGAGGCATTATTACAAGTAAAATTTAATTGTCTTATAGTGAATAGCCCAAATCATTTGGTTATGGTGGCAATTACACGTGAGTTATAACCACAATGGAGACATGGCATTATTCTCCTTTAAGGTAAACACGATTATTAATTTTCCTTCAGCTTCAGACCTCACTACAGTTATCCATGCCGTTGCCATCTCCCGGTTAGGCTGCTGTAATACTCTCTTCATGGGGCTACGCTTTGAGACCATTTCTAAACATTAGCACTAGTAGAGGGCAAAACATCGATGCAACCACTGTCCTCACCCCCAACTCTTCATTATTCTGTTGCTATCCTTCTTAATGCCACTGCAGCTATTCTGAATTTCCTGTGCTGGTTTCCTCCCCTTTTCTCATACATCTGTCCACTCCATAGGTTGGGGCATTGCCTACAGAGCTCTTAACATCACCATTCCCACAAGCTGCACTGGCCTCGGATTATTTTTTGGCTAGAGGCTAAGGTGTTAGTTGTAACCTATAAAATTCTAAAAGGCTTGGAATCCAGTTACTTAACAGATTGCCTCTTTCCTCATGGGATTTTCCTGCAGTTGTGAATACCTGTCAATTTTCCCTGGAGCATGAGATTACAGAGAGATGGTGATAGAAACTACTAGTATAGTATGATTTTTAAAATTTCATAGGTGGTTTACTGTAACAAGTGGAGTGGCTTGGGGAAAGGTGAGTAAATTTACATTTACAGAAGCAGCTACAAGTCTCCATCCAGAATAGTACCCCATTTTGCTAGTAACTGTAAATACACATAGTAAAGAGCAGTCCATACCTTGAAGAGCTGACAACTAAGGCTGATTGGAAAATGCCAATTATTTCTCATGGGAAATTTCAAAGAAAGCACGTGTAAGGGAAAGGTGTTTGTTTTCAACAAAACATTTTTGGTAAAATATTTTGTCTGTTGTACACCAAAAGCTTTTACTGATTACCCAAATATTTTACTGAAAATGTTTGTAGGCAGAGCTGGTTGAAATTATTTCAGTGAATAAATGCTTTTCCATCAACAGCAAAACATTTTCCATTTTTGATGGAAAAGCATTTCTTCACTGAAATAATTTCAGCCAGCTCTGCTTCCAATGTAAAGAGATGGGTGAGAGAAAGGATCATCATTCCCGCTTTGCATATAAATTAAGTCAGTCTGTAGTAGAGCTGGGAACTGAACCAGATGCCCCATCTATTGCATTAACTGCAAGACCATCCTTCTTCATTGTCTGTTATACTGATACTTAGTGGTATAGGGTTTAAAGTTTTCTACAAACACCTAGAATTTGGGATGGGCACTTTGAAACAAACCTGAATAAATAAGCACACACACTGATCACAGGTTTCTGAGAGGACATTATTCATTAACCAAGAGATCATCATCTTGATGTTTACAGAGCTATCTCGCAGATGCCTCTGTAGTGGTCTAAATACTAGACTGTACACACATGCATGGGATAACTGTTCTACAGTCTCTTCTCAAAGCATTTTGATTAGTTGTGTTACAAGAATCACATAAAAAAAGGGAAATTGCAGCTCAGCTCACAACAAGGTGTTATAAATACACATTTCTAAAGGTGAAAAACGCAAGCTCCAAGGAGCACCAATGAAGCAATCACCTGAAAACATGACAGCTAATTAGCAATTGGCACTTAGAATTTGTTATGTTTTTCCTCAAAGTCACTTACACAGATTTGCGGTATTTGAAAACAGGCTTGAACTTCTGACTTTCAGTGTAAACTCACTTAAAAATTGAACACAGTACACTTCCCTGAAGGAAATGACTTGTAGTCGTCTTCAACCCCATTATGTGCAATATCATTTCATCACCCAAATATTCCCTGCAGCTGCAGCAGTCTGGCAAGCACAAGTCACAAGAAAAACTCATCTACATATGGCTTCTGGCCTTGCTCACTAGAGAAACTTGCTAAGACAAATTACAGTGTCAAAAGAGAGCTCATTAAATTTTTATATCAGATGGTTGTGTTCCCCTTAATTCCCTGGGTACTCATCTCTTTTGTTGCTTTTAGCTTTGAGTCCTCAAGGCTCAAAAATGTTCAAGGGCAGCAAGCACCAATTATAAACAAAAAATAAGTTGTTTACTTACTAATATAAAATGAAGCATAAGACCATCACTAATTCACATTTACCAAAAACATAGCTCCATTACTATGTTGCACAAGTCTGCTTAATAGTGTGGTATTCCCGCATCTGTTTAATTTAGTGCCAGTATTTGTGCTGAGGCAATGACAATTAAATATAAAGAAATGGGGATTAAGCACATTTTCCACTATTTGTCTGAATATTTTCTTTTTTTCCCTTGATAAAAAATGAACTCGGACTGTCTATCTAGTGCTGATGTGAATGCTTTATAGAATTTTAAAATCCTCTGCTTTGGGGAAAGTTAAAATAATGTGATCATAGCTTGCAGTTATAGTCAATACTCTCAAGGAATAAACATTAAAACAAATAAAGAACATTAAAGTTACTATATTCCTACACATTCATTCATTCAAGTAAATGAATTAAAAGAAAGCTTTGCCTCCTTTAGAATAGTACATCTAAAAATATTTATTTCCCACCAGAATAGTCTAAGATTTTTTCTGCCATCTTCATTATATTTTCCACTATTAATAATATTTTAAAGTATAACTATTCTCTCTTTTACTATTCTTTAACATTTAAAAATTAGCTATATGTGAGAACAGTATATGATATTTTAATATTCGTTTCTGCAAATGTTTCAGTTGTTACCGGGTTTCAGCATCAAAATGCAATAAGAAATGTGCAGCGTCTCTTTTCATAAACAATTCATCACTTCTCAATAAAGATAGCGTCTCAAGATTTCATACAATGACAGTGATGCTGCATTTAGATTGATCTGAGACAGTTTGGTCCCATCTTCTGCATATGCCTCCTAGAAAAAGGTCAAATTACTTTTCAGGATTGACACATTCAGAGGTCAGCTGATGAAATGCAATCATTCCTTCTGGGATTGATGCAGCACAGCTACTGTAGGATGCAATCCAAATCAAAGTGATTACTTCTGAAACTTCAGAACATGTGATTTATCTTTGGCGAGTGTCAGAGACAGCACATGTCAGGCCCTGGATGATCTTGGAGTGCTCCTGAATTCTCAGAGCTCTGTAGTCACAGAATCAGAATTAGATTTTAAACCTGATATCTGGTATGGAACTACACTCTTATCAAACAAATATTATCAACACCAATTTACAGATAAGGTGTCTCTCTCTCCCTCTCGTTACTTTAAGTGATTGCTCAAGTTTATATAGCAAGTTGGTGGCACAGACAGGAATAGAACCTGGTTTTTCACTGGGATGCCCACTCCCAGGCACTAATCACTAGAGCACACTCCCTGCTTTCCTTAGTAAGAGTAAAACTCCAATAAAATGATTACCATCTAAAATACATTGGTATGTATATCAAATGCATTGCAATCTATTTACTTCCGGTTTTGAAGTTTTAAGGGAGAAAGTAGTTAAGGACATTGAGGTCAATGGTAATTGGGATGAGTTGCAACATGGATTTACTAAAGGTAGATTGTGCCAAACCAACCTGATCTCCTTCTTTGAGAAGGTGACGGATTACTTAGACAAAGGAAATGCGGTAGATCTAATTTACCTCGATTTCAGTAAGGCGTTTGACACGGTTCCGCATGGGGAACTGTTAGTTAAATTGGAAAAGATGGGGATCGAATGTGAAAGTGAAGGTGGATAAGAGACTGGTTAAAAGGAGACTGCACGCGGGTCGTACTCAAGGGTGAACGTCAGCTGGAAGGAGGTTCTAGCGGATCCCTCAAATGCGGTTTGGACCGATCATTATTTTAACCTATTATACTGACGCTTGGCACAAGAGCGGAATGTGTAATAAACGTTTGCTGATGGACACGAGCGCGGGGGTATTGCTAACACGGAGAGGACCGGATACATTCAGGAAGATCTGGACACCTTGTACAACTGGAGTAATATAATAGGATGAAATACATAGCGAAAACGCAAGTCATGCACTTAGGGATTAATAATAGAAATTTGATATACGTTGGGACCTCATCAGTTGGAAACGACGAGGAGAGAAGACCTGGGTGATTGGTTGATAGCAGGATGACTTATGAGCCGCCATGTGATATGCTGTTAAAAAGCAAAGCGGTGTTGAGGATGCATCCGGCGAGTATTCCAAGCAAGGAAAAGAGGAGTAGTGCCGTGTATATACGGCGCGGTGAACCCACCTGAATATTGGGCAATTCGGGTGGCAAGTTAATGAAGGATAATCAAACTGGACCAGGTCCAGAGACGGGCTACTAGGATGATCCGAGGAATGGAAAATCTGCCTTACGAAAGAAGACTCAAGAGCTTGGCTTGTTTCAGCTGGCGCAAAAGAGGCTCCGGGAATATGCTTGCTCTATATAAATATATCAGGGGGATTAACGTTAGGAGCGAGAGGAATTATTCTAAGTTTAGTACTAATGAGGCACGAGGACGAATGGGTACAAACTGGATATTAGGAAGTTTAGACTTGAAATAGACGAAGGTTTCTAAACCATTAGGGAGTGAAGTTCTGGAACGGCCTGTCGATGGAAGTAGTGGGGCAAAAGACTTATCGGGCTTTAAGACTAGCTGATAAGTATATGAGGGGATGTTATGATGGATAGTTTAAATTTGGGCAATTGATTTGGATTATCGCAGATAAGTCTGCTCGATGGTCTGTGAGGGGATGTTGGATGGATGGGAACTGAGTTACTGCAGAGAATTCTTTTCTTGGTGCTGGCTGGTGAGTCTTGCCACATGCTCAGGGTTTAGCTGATCGCCATATTGGGGTCGGGAAGGAATTTTCCTCCAGGGCGATGGCAGAGGCCCTGGAGGTTTTTCGCCTTCCTCTGCAGCGTGGGGCATGGGTCGCTTGCTGGTGGATTCCCTGCAGCTTGAGGTCTTCAAATCTCAATTTTGACGATTTCAATAACTCAGTCATGGGTTCGGGGTTGTTATAAATGTGTATGGGTAGGGTTTTGTGGCCTGCCTTGTGCAGGAGGTCAGACTAGATGATCATATTGCTCCCTTCTGACCTATGAGTCTATGAAGGTCCTCAACATTATGCTGTTAAATATAACATTTTTGTACATTTTTCTTGGTATATATTGCTTTTGAATATTTTTAGTATATTTACTCTCACTGAGGTCACCGACTTTACTGAGATTAACACTGGAATATATAATATAGGTTTAAAAAAAATACTGAGACACAGAGACAGATTATGGCCTGGCCTATGATGCCTTGTAGGCGCAGAAGTGGGAGCAAGTTAATCCATTTCCAAAAACTTGCACACAACCTATCTGGACCTCAGGTTGCACACCCATACATCTCACCCACCAGCCGGTGGATGGAGTGGGCTGGGGAGTGTGCAGAGCCTTGAGTTTGTAGTTGTCACAGAGTGTGGGAAGTAATCTGTGACTATACAGGGCCAATAGTAATTTACTACCATCCTGGAGCAAGTGGAGGGGTGGAAGGAAAGCATCCTGCCTCTCGGAGGAGCATTTCTTTCTCTGTTACGTTCCATCTCTTATGTACATGTACGTGCAGTGCCATAAGACAAAGGGTCATGGACATTGCTCCAAACAACATGCTAACATTAACAAAAGAAAAAAAGATAAAGAATGCTTAGTACTTATGGAGTATGTTTCATCCATCAGTGTGAAAATGCTTTACAAAAGGTGGATAGGTGCCACAGTGATAAAATGGAGGATATAGATTGGTTAAGAGACTTGGCCAAGATCACAGCTAATAAGAGACAGGAACAAAACCCAGTTCTCCTGGTCCCAGTCTTGTGCCTTAGCTACTAGTAAATGCTGATTCACATGATTTTTAACTGAATATGCATTTAAGAAAAGAAGAAGAGTCGTGTGTAGGTGAGCATGTGTTGCGATTGCATTTCCACAAACTTCAAGTTTGTTAGTTATCCTGGAAGTACCATATATATTAGATCATAAGCTGGTTCATTTATAAACTGACCTCCCCCACAGATGGATACATAAAAATGGAAACCTTTTTATGACCCATTCATAAGCTGACCCCATAATTCAGGGGTTAGCAAACTGTAGTTCCCGGGCAATCAGGATAAGCCACTGGCCAACCGAGAAGGTTTGTTTATCACAGGCATGGAAGTAAACCTGTGTAAACAAAACGTCCCGGCACACTAACTGCTTACCCTGATGGGCTGGGACAGCAACTGGTTGGAAAATTTTTTGGGGTAGGAGGAGAAGCTGAGGCTCAGGGGAGTAACCCCTGCGACCACCCCCCACATGACCCCATCCCTAGCCTGGGACCCCCACACTCTCTCCATCCCATCCCTTCCCACCTCATCTGGGGAGGATGTCTCTGGCCTGACTGGAGCTGCTCCAGCAGGCTGGGTGGCATGGCTACAGCCTGCTCCAGTGGGCCAGGCGGCATGGCCACACCCAGCTCTGGCGGCGCAGCTGCAGCATGCTCCAGCAGGCAGGGCTGAGCGGCGCGGCCGCAGCCTGCCAGCCCTGGAGCTGCAGCTGCTTTGGAGGCTGGTGGGAGAGCAGTGTGGCCAGAAGCAGAGAGACTCTGACCCCACCTCTTCACTTCGGCTCTGCTGCCTCTCCTTGCTCCCTCTGTTGGGGGGAGGGGCTGTGTCCCACCTCTCCCTCTCTATACCCATTCATAAGCTGATCCCCTTCTCTGATGCTTCCCCTTTTTTTACTAAAAAAAATTCGGCTTATGAACAGGTATATACTGTTACTTTTGTTACCCCCAGACAACTTCAGTGCAGCTTATCCTTGGAATACAAGTCTGTTAGAAAACTTCATTCACAATTTTTTTAAAAAGCAAGTTTGCTCATCAAATGATCTTTCCAAGTTTTCCTGTAAGTTAGTTTTAGATTTGACTTCCTCTAACATACAAGTGGGAGAGCGATGGAGGAAAACTCAGACCCAATTTGGTAGCATTACAGAAAGAATCTGTTGGAAAACATATTTAGAACATTCATTGTTTCACTAAACTGGACTTCAAATAGATACAGCTATTAGAAAAAAACTATTACTAAACAAAGTGAAATCAGAAACCACCTGATACAATTTCCATAATTTCTATGAGGAATAACTATACAATACTTGTCAAAATTGTTTGATATTAAATATCAATACTTAAAAGGTCTTTCCACCATAAGACTAACACTCAAAATATGAAAACCCTTCAATCCTTAAACCTTACAAAATAAAAAAGAACATGAATGAAATCTCAACAAAAAACCCTACCCCAGAGTTTCTTCTCCAAAGAGAAAGTGCCAGAGACTCTATGAAGTCCACAGTGGATTTCGCTACTGCAACTAATTGTGTGTGGTTGGTGCACAGATACTCAGGTAATGAACAACAGTATAAAACTCTAAGACAGGCTGTACAGTATATAACAATCCTCATCTCATTTGCAGTGGACTCTCTCCTTTTTAGTTAACTACCTGTTCAAATCATATTAAGCCTTTAAACTTCTTAGGAGGAAAAAGACCCCCAAACAAATAATCATTTTGGGACCAAGTGTCTAGGAATAGGGCTGGCCAGAAAATAATTCTGTTTCACAACAAAATTTAAAGTTGCAACATTTTTCATTCATTCCAATGCAGAACAAAACAAAGACCTTTCAAAAATTGTCATGCAAACAACAGACACTCCCAGAATATCATCAGTCTCTCCTTCTTGCCCAAAAGGATATTTCATTATTATTACAAAGTGGAACAATTCCAACAAACAAGACTAAGAAAGAGACCCAAATCAGGCAGAACAGGGACTTGACGCTGTATTTACACACACTTGCACTTTGGGGTGTGAATACCAGTGTGCACTGAAGTGCTGAGCTGTAATTCTTCCATGTGGATACCGCAGGCAGGGGCTAAAGGTTCTCAGTTGGCATTAATGTAAAAGTCCTCTTCAAACAGGACTATGTTAACGTGAACCAGAAATCTTTTCGCTCATGTCTGCAACATCCACATAGGGTAGTATCAATGCAGCTTTTTAGTGTGCACAGTTATTCACATCTCCGTAGTCCTAACTGCAGGGCAGTGTAAACAAGCTCTCTGACTCAGGTGAGTATCCTAGCCATCAAGCTATTGACTCTTCTGAGGATAAAGTGAAGGTGGCTGGTTCTCTCTGCTGGCCCTCACACACACACACAGATCCTGGACCTGAGATAATGTTTCAATGAAACTCCATTTTTCAATTTAATTTTTTTTCCCCAAACATATTTATGTTGTGTCTTGATCTCATGAAAATTAGAAAAGTGGAGGGTTGCCCCCTTTGAAGTGCTGATGAAACCCCAAGTAAGAACATGAAATTATATTTTAATGTTCAGCTATACAGTGAATGCTGTTATGTGAATGGGAAGGCTTTCTCCCCTTCAGTAGGAGAAGACAGCTGATCAGAGGAGCAAGCATCTTGATTGATGTTATGTCTATCTAGGCAGAAACCAATTTCTGCAAGAATTCTGCAGTTTGGAACTTGAAGATATAACTCATTCAGAGAATCATTTTTCTTTCATAAATTATAGGTTTGTCATTTAAGATGTTTAATACTCCTGTAAGGTTCCCACTTCTCACATTTTTTGTTACTGCTGCCATCTTTGGACACACTAAAGACATGTCTGTTTGCTTTAAATAACAATTATGATAATGTCTAGACTTGCCTCTAAAAAAATTCAATTTTTTGGCTCAAAGTATTAAATTATAAGTATTTCTCTAGAGGGGAAGGAGTTTAGATTCAAAGCCCTGGATAGAGAGCCCCACCCATGGTTTTGGTTCTAAAACAGGAAGGAACTGAATTCCACTTCCAGGTCTCAGACAGCCAAAATCCTCAGTATTTCAGACCTAGCTGCTAGAGATCTCACAAGAACCAACCTCCTAAGAGGGGAAAAACCAACACTGACACCCCTGACAAATGTAAAGGGACATAAAGAAGGGGCACCATCACCACTTGAGCACCACCTTCTGGTGAGTGCAGCACTGCTGTGGCCTGCCTCAGTCCCCCACCCCCAAAATGAAGTCACTTAAACAGCTAGGCCAAGGAGAAGCCAAACAATCTACTTTACAGAAGTTTATCTCCCTCCAAGAAAGCCTTCTGAAAGGGGCACTTGTACACAGTGTAAAGGCTCTTACCTCAGACCCCAGATAAAACTTAAGAGTCCCAAAACAAGAGTGTCTAAGTTCCAGCAGAAGCTCCCCTTCTGCTGTAAGGCCTCTGGCTTCTGCACTGCCTGGAGAACTCTGCCATCTTCCCCTCTGGTTGTTCAGGGTCTCTCCTAGGCCTCCTAGCCTGCACAGCTTTTGTCTAGTGCAGGCTCCACATGAGTTCCCCGGCTACAGAGCTTCCTTTCTCCACAGGAATCCTTGCTAACTGAGGTTCTGAGCCTTTTAGCATGCCCAAGTGCTTCCCTGCTTAATTAACTACCTCCCAGTTACTCAGTCAGTTAATACTCCCAGGTGAATCTGAGTTGCCTCATTCCCCCTTGTGGAGCCTGTCAGCCTGTAGGCTGGGTTTTGACTGCTTCAGCAGGCCAGCTACCATCTGATACTACCAAGTATGCAAAATTAGTTGACATCCTAGATTAAACTTTTTTTTTTTATAAAGAATATCAGGGTTCAAAGGGACCTCAGGAGGTCATCTAGTCCAACCCCCTGCTCAAAGCAGGATGAATCCCCAGACAGATTTTCAGCCTAGTTCCCTAAGTGGCCCCCTCACGGTTTGAACTCACAACCCTAGGTTTAGCAGACCAACATTCAAACCACTGAGCTTTACTTAGCCTGCTAGCGTCCTTTCCTGCTCACTTTCAAATCAATAGGAGTGTTGCTGGCCCTTTTCAGCAAATAAGACCCCTAATTAATAGACTATTTCAAAGGTACTCCAAAGTACTTTTATAGTCTTCCTCCTTATATACTCTTTCTATACAGTCAGATAGTTCTTTAAGGCAAACACCATCAGCAACTCCACAGGCAGCTTACAATCTTTTGAGAAGGTTAAAAGTTCCACAACAATAACCTCAACATTAGCCACATAGCCTTTAAAAAGTACTCAAATAGTACTGGTTTCAGAGTGGTAGCTGTGTTTGTTTTTTCTGATACAGACTATGAGGAGTCTTTGTGGCACCTTAGAGACTAAATACATTTGTTAGTCTCCAAGGTGCCACAAGAACTCCTTGTTGTTTTTTCAAATAGGACTAGTCCTCCTTGGTGACAAATAAAATGAGGCCCAAATCAGTGTACACCTTACTCAGGGTGTACACCTTTGCTCAATGTATAGGCACAGATTCCCACTGTGCACAGCAAATCCCAAGATTGCTCGCCTGCATACCTATTTTGTGCACAAAACCCAATTTACAACTGCAAAGTGCAATTTCAGTTGCCTCTGAATGGCTTTATTTCCTTACTGACCTCCTGCCTGGTACTAAGTTAAGTGCAGCATAACACTCCTTACTCCCTCTGGGCTATAATTGCAAAGCCACAACCATTAATGGATACTGGGAAATGGTTGAAAAATAGCCTAGAACTGAGACAGCAAAGTTGATTAAACAGCAATAACAATAGGTGTTTCTTCAAAGTGTCTAAAGCAGCTCTGTCAACCCTGAATCAGCAACCACAGATTAGAATTGTACCATTTGTGCTGCTCAGCAGAGTGAGGCAGTTGTTTTGGACAGAATGTGTCAGTCTCCTAAATTAATTAGAGTCAGTTCAGCAGCCCATAACCAGGATAATTTCTACAGTCATTGTCAATTGACTTCATTCTAATTCACACGGGGGCCACACTCCATCTTGACTTCCTCTTTCACTTCAGTGGAGTTTCCTGATATGTTAACAAAGCCATCTTTTGGCCTACTGAATTCCGGTGTGAATTTCTATTCAGGAATCCATGTGATCAAATTTGCACATGCTGAGCCTGATTCTTCAGTTACGCCAGTTTTACATGTTGATATAAAATTGGTGCAAGGCAATGTAGGACCAGACCCTGTGTTTATAGACCTGTCAATACCTTATGAAAATATCTTTTTAAACATTGTCTTTACAAATAATTTTGCTCAAATTTTCTACTTACCCATTGCTTCCATCCTTACACAGAGGATGGGGAGCAGGTTATTTGTTCATGGCTGTGGTCTTGCAGAGTTGGGCTGACGTGGGTGGGAAAGCTAGATTCCCAACATCCCCAGCCTAAGTGGCTCTTTTCCTCTCATAACATTGCTATTCCCTTTCTAACTGGGGTAGTGATATGTCCCAAAGAGCTGATTAGAGAGTTCCCTTTTCACAAGTTCTCCTACAGAAGAAGTGAGCCCCTGTGCTGAAACCAGAAAGATGGCCAGCACACCCTATTGCATTATGGGTAAAAAAAATTAAAGTGCCTAACTGACACAGTTAATGGGCTTTTGAAAAATATTGCCCTATGTGAAACAACAAGAATATACAGTAGTATTATGACGACATGGATTTACATTCCTTACCAGAGCTCAGATTATACATTTTGAAGCTTCTATTCAACTTTTGTTTATAAAATATAAAGAGCTAAAATAAATGCTATCTTAAAGTTTTATTACTGAACTATGTTTAGAAATAGTTAAAGCTGTTTGCTTTAAAATTAATGAACCAGTTGTTTACAGAAAGTAATGGTAACATCAGGGAAAATAAAATGTAACTTTACAATGCTCTGACAAATACAATTAAGCTTTTACAGACAAAGGTGTATTTACATTTGTAAGCTGGTACAGACAATGCATATAGAAAAGTATGCCTGGGTACACAAACAGCCACCACTTCACAGAGACCAAAATAGTTTGGCACATCTCCATATTTTAAGTTAAAGCTGTCAATTGTCCATAAAACGGCAAAAAAATAAAAAATTAAGGCTGAATTCTAGGATTAACTGCAACAACTGGTTTGACAATGACACAGCAATCTTGATAAAACAGGAATCTATATTCTGTGTCATTATTGGCTAATTACAATGAAAACACCTTCAGGGGAGCTCTCAAAAATAGCAGATAACATTCCTGCACCTTTGAAAAATAAAAGAATGAAGGAAGCACAAAAGTACCAAAAAAAGATGCTCGTTAGTTATGCAAATGGTTAATTCCCACATTAATCTACAAGAGAACTAAATAACACTGTTTGCCACCCTAGAAATATAAGATTTTTTGGGGGGTGACAGAAGAATAAAAAGTTTAGTGATGGAGCCAGAAATCACAGTTCCTGTTCTTTTGCTGCCTGAATCTCTCTTCATGGGCCCTTATGAAGAAAGACAAAGAGGATGAGGAAGACAGAAGGGAGACATGTTCTTAATGATGACACCATGAAACATAAGATAACCACATTAAGATCCATTCCTTTTCTTCATTTATCAAAAGTTTGTGTGTGGGTTAAGTATATAGCCCTTCATCTGATGGGTCTAACAAGGTAGCTTTAATTTTCCATAGCAAATACCACCTGAATAACTCAAGATATTAATTTGTGGTGTGCAGGTTATTGATGGCCTACCCCAGTCATTCTGAATGATGAAAAGAATGGTAAGGATGACAGAGAGGAAAGCTAGCTATAACTCTAAGAGGAAGCAGAACATTTAAGGAATGAAGATCACCTTAATAGATTGTCAAGCCTGTGGGCCCAATTTCAATCCAGTACATCTTAGTGTCCTGCTTCGGGTATCTAGCTTAGACACATAGGTTTCAAAATTGCACCCACTGTATTTAACATTGCTTAGTGAGAAGAAACATTATAAGCACAAGCTGGTAAAAACTGAACACTGTCAGAATACATCATTCTCAAGTCTATGCAACTTCCCTTTGGATGCATTTTTCACTCTTTTGTTCTGTGTTAGATGAATAGTAGAAGGATAAGAGAAGAAAGAATCCTATTCATTACATTCCTTCCAGATCAATGGTTTGCTTCTCCTGGCTCTATAAAGGAGGAGGGACACAAAGAGAAGATAGAGAGAAACAGGCAAGAGGAAAGGATGAGAAACAAAGGGCAGAAATAGAAGTCTTAAAGAGAAATGTATTCTAGCATATTGATGAATTTGTGTATTGATTAGTTTCTTAGACCACAGTCTAAGAATATGAATTCAGTCTCCCAAATGGCCACAGCATCAGGATGACTATTACTAATGGTATTAGAATGGGAGCACCAAGGAACCCATGAGAAACAATTACAAATTTGTCACGTCCCTCTATTAACAAATCCGCTAGGCAAATAAACAATCCAATAAACACTGAAATACAAACAGATAGTGTTTGACACGCATGTGGTTCTATGACTAGCATCACTCACCTCTCCTGTTGGGGAACCCTTCATCATCATCACCACCCACCACTAGTGGATGTCATCCTGGCATCTGCCAAGGCATGCAGGCCATGATACCACTTTTATAATGGGATATGCTGACACCCATTGCAATTCCTACATTATTAATTATTTATTATTATTATTATTATTATTATTAAGGTTTCAACTCCATTTCCCTATCTGAACTTCCACATCCCAGTACTTTTGGATGCCCCATTTTTCATAGACTAACTTGTTGGCTCCCCATATACTCATTAACATTTACATTAATCACCATAACTTGTGGTTAGCACACTGCTGATATCCTAAATCTGCAGAACTCCTCAAAACACTCTAACTGGCTTTAACTGGCATATTGCAGTATGTACCAAATATCAGCAGTTTAACACACTTAATGGAGCATTCTATTTTATGACATCCTGTGATATAAGGTCATTGCTATCTTGCAACAACCTATGATCTAGAGTCACTTACTGGTTAGTTGCTTATGTCAAGTCTTTCTTTAGGCCTGACACCTTGTTTGGCTAAGCTAAATATCTTACAGGCCTGAGGACTGTAGGCCCCGTGTTATAACATTAATACATTTCACCTCTATATCCTAAATATACCAGATATCTTTCATCCTCTGCTACAATATTTTCCCCCTCTTTGACACTGAATGCAACAAAGAGGTATTGAAGAAATAACTGTCATAATTTAAGGCCAGAAGGAACAACCAGATCATGTAGTCTGACCTCCTGTATAACATAGGCCACAAACCCCACACTTAGTAAGGGCCAGATTCTGATGCCCTTATTCATACTGAGATGTACCTTATTCTACAGTGGTTTCACTGGGCCTACTTAAGAAGTATGGTGCTAACTATGAGTAAGGTGTGACCATTGGCATCCCTGTAATCACACCCACATACTACTGCAATGATATTGGTACAAAATATGCTTTGTGAGGTATTATTTGATGGCTGACAACATGTGGATTATTAATATGGTTGTAAAATGCATGTGTTAACATTATATGTTGAGTTATGAATTCCCCCTGTATGAGGTTACTAGAACCTGTTTAAAATCATAGAACCTAGCCTAAGTGTTAGACAAACAAATGGGAATTTACCTCAGTTTACATATTATCTGTAAACAAAGCCATCCAGCTAAACCATTGGGAGTTATTCTGCTTAACATGGCTCCTGCACCCCAGAGATATATAGGAGGACTGAATTCCCAGGAGGCCTTCCTGACTTGTAATATATTCCCCAAAAGGTATGTTTTTGTAAGGGAGTGAGAGAAAGAGAGAAAGCCTCTATCTTTATCCTTCACATTAAGAGGCAAAGGAACTGAGTGATTTGGTCTCTCTGATGGTTCCTGGGCAAGCAGTTAACTCAAGGCTGAAAAGGAGACTGGGGGTCTTGAACAAAGACTGTATCTTGCTAGATTGAGTATTAGAGTCTTTAAGGTGTGTGTTTTATTTGCTTGTAATCATTTCTACCTGTACTCCTCCTACTTGGTATCACTTAACCTATGTTCTTTTGTTAATAAATTTGTTTTTATTTTTACTATAAATTGACCCAGTGCTGTGTTTGAAGAGAAGGATGTGTTTACCCCTAGTTAATAAGCTGTAATGTATTGACTCTTTAAAAGAGCCTCAAACTCAATATCTTCTGTGAATGCACAGTGGTAGGGGCTGTGCATTGCAGAGAAACATCTCTGAGGAGCTCAGAGGCTGTATTGTTACTTGCTAGGTGAGATTTGGGCTGGGAGAGCCTTGATGAGTTTGCTGGTGGGGAGAAGAGGCTGGTGTGACAGAGAGCTGAGACACAGTCTAATCACCAGCAAAGCTCACTCTGTTAAGGCAGAGGGGTAACCATGGCTCTGGGTGTCCCTAGCAGGTTATATAAGGCTATCAATCTTTTAACTGCTATCTAAAGACCTATTCTACCCTCGCTTTGTGTGTAAGCCTCGCATTGACAGGAGTGGGAGTTTTGTCTCCCCAGAAGGGAAGGCAGGATTTAATCCTAACTGTACATTTGAGCCCTCTAACCATAACTATAAAAAGGGGATTTTGCCCTGTCCACAGAATGAGTTTGACAGCAGTATCATCCTGATTTGCTACAAAAGGCTTAAGTTAGCTACTTTTCCCATTTATATCATTTCACCTTTAATTTGAAACATTACACAGGTATTTTTCTTGCTCAATATTTATCTGAAATGAACAGTGAATTGTCTTTCAATTGTTTTGGAAACCTCCTTTTACATTCAAGTTGCAATATGTATAGCTTTGGATTAGAAATGAAGTGCTTTGCAAAAAGCAAATTGCATATGGAAATATTTAGGTATATTTCTTCCAAGCAAGAGGAACAAACAAGAAAGGGCCTGGCTATATTTTTGAATCAAGACATACAACACACAAAACAAATTTAAGTCTGCAGGAAAGTCTAACTCACTATTTCCAAGCTTTTCAACCTGGGAGGAAACTCATTTCTTTAAAAAGTACATTGGTTATGAAGAAAGACTTAATATTTTTTCACAGTTTACTCACAGCTTCCACGGTTAATAAAAAATGTTCTATTGAAAGCAGATCAGAGCCACAAATACCATCTATGGCTGCTGAACTGTTAGTAATAATAAAGGAGATTCACAGCTGCAAATATTCCTTTGTCATATTCCACATAGGGCTTACTTTATGGCTTCATGCAAACATATTACATAAGAATACAGACACGGTCAGATCTCCCCCATGCATAGAACAGTGGGAAATGGAAGTACAGCACTTAACTTACTTTTATGACAAATGCATTCCACTCAGTTACCTTGTCTTTATTTTGATTACCAGCTTTATTGCTGAAGCAGTATTATATGGATCTTAGGCATTGTTTCACTCAAAGCATCTGTGAAACGGGAAGGTTTGTGGAACTCCTTTCCCAGACATACTGAAGGGCAGTATAAAGCTTATTGGGCAGCAGCCTGGGGGAACTGAACTTCACCTTTCCATTTTACCATGCAATTACAAATTCCCACAGATACAGGTTCACAGGCTAAGCTGCCTTTACATGAGAGTCATTAAGAGTTTGTGAAAGTACTTTTGCATTTTTTATTTGGCCTTTTTTTAAATGGACATTTACTATTCAAAAGGGACTGCACTATACAGTTGACGGTATAGATTTTCTGTCTGTTATATTCCATTTAATTAAAAAGGGTAAATGGGAATGAGGACTGGACTAAAATGGATGAATTCAGTGAATCAGGACTGGACTAAAATAGATGAATTCAGTTTACTCATCTACTTTAAGGTCAGTGTAATGGCCTATCTTCTTGGCACATCAGTGCTGTTGTCCCTGCCTATTGTGTAGTAATTTGGGAAAGAAATACCAGCATGTTGATGGACATGTAGAACTCGGGCTTTGGGGGGAGGGGACACAGGAGGGGCAGGAAGGGAAGAGAAATACTTTTCCCACAAATTTTCTACCGTTAAGAGGTCTGACGTAATCTGAAGTATTCCCCTAAACTCGCGTAGTGGAAAGGTTACACACTCATTTATTCTTCTGTCCAGCTATAATTTTCAAATATTAATTTTGTCTAAAAGGAAAAAGGTGGTATAGATCAGTGGTTAGTGCATCAAAATGGGAATTAAGACACTCCACTGTATTCCCAGGATCTGCCTCTGATTTGTGCAACCTCGGGCTGAAGGTCACTCAGGGCTCAGTTCTGCATAATCATTGCCATTCACTTCTGTGCTCCAGTTTCCCCACCTGTAATAATGACTTGCCACTTTGTAAAGTACTTTGAGAGCTACGTGGTAAAAGTGTTATGAAGTGCAAGGTTTATTATTTTTTAATCGTAGTTGTACTTAAAACAGAACTTCTGTTCCTTTGGTTTTTAGCCAGAGCTGTATTAATGCAATAGCCCTTTTGTTTCTCGAAGACTGCACAAAATATCCAAAGGGTCTATATCCAAATTTAGCTCATATTTACAGCTAATGAGATTAATTGAAGTATTATATTACAAGTGCCTTCAGCTAAAATAAATTGTTTTCTTAATTATTTTACTCCAATGTGGGAACAAAGTGAAATATCACATGCAAATTTTTCTTCAGGTCAAAACATCCTTAACCAACTGACCAATCTGAAACTTCTAACTTTTTAAAAACTCTTTAGGAGAGGAGGGGCTAGGTTGTACCTGACCCAAGACTGAAGAGGAGTTTTTCTCCCTTCAGCTTTGTGCATATCAAGCAAGGATCAGGAGCAAGCAAAATTCCTGAACCTAAGGAGCACAAGGAATGCTTCCCCCATACACCCCTCTGGCATACATCACCTTAAAAGGGGGAGTGAGAGATAGGATGAAACAAGGCCATGGCCCCACCTGTGACTGTACACAGTGCATGCAGCAAGGCACACCAACCAAAAGAACATCCAGAATAGTTACCAGTCATACGCATGCTGGAAGGGCATATCAAGTGGGGTCCTGCGTGGATCAGTTCTGTTCAATATCCTCATCAATTCTTTAGATAGTGGCATAGAAAGTACACTTTAGAAGTGTGTGGACAATACCAAGCTAGGAGAGGCTGCAAGTGCTTTAGAGGATAGGATTAAAATTCAAAACTATCTGGCCAAACTGAAGAAGTGGTCTGAAGTAAATAGAATTAAATTCAATAAGGACAAATGCAAAGTATTCCACTTAGGAAGGAACAATCAGTTGCACACATACAAAATGGGAAATGACTGCCTAGGAAGGAGTTCTGCAGAAAGGGATCTGGGGGTCATAGTAGATCACAAGCTAAATATGAGTCAACAATGTAACACTCTTGCAAATAAATAAATAAACCATCAAACATCATTCTGGGATGTATTAGCAGGAGCATTTAAGCAATACATGAAAAGTAATTCTTCCATTCTACTCCACCCTGATTAGGCCTCAGCTAGAGTATTCTGTCCAGTTCTGGGTCCCACATTTCAGGAAAGATGGGGACAAACTGGAGAAAGTCCAAAGAAGAGCAACAGCAATAATTCAAGGTTTAGAAAACGACGTATGAAGGAAGATGGGTTTGTTTAGTGTGGAAAAGAGATGACAGAGGGGACATGATAACAGTTTTCAAGTACATAAAAGGTTGTTAGAAGGAGGAGGGGGAAAAATTGTTCTCTTTAACCTGCAGCAATTTAACCTCTTTAAATTGCAGCAAGGTTTAGGTTGGACATTAGCAAAAAACTTCCTGTCAGGGTACTTAAACTCTGGAATAAGTTGCTCAGGAAGTTGTGGAATCTCCATCGTCTAACCTGCTCTTAAAAATCTCCAAACACCTGTCAGGGATGGTCTAGATAATACTTAGTTCTGACGAGTGAAAGGGACTGAACTAGAAAACCTCTTGAAGTCCCTTCCAGTCCTACAATTCTATCCATAGGGGGTCTAAATAGAGCCCTTGGATGTGTTTCATTATATTTTTATAGTCCTAACCTTTTGCAATAATTTGTCTTTATTCTTAGACTTGATCCTTTTATTACATTGTGACAGTTTGTATCTCTATGTCCCCCTTTTTCAAGGCTATGATAAATTTTGTGCAAAGTATGCCTTGTGAGGGATCATTTGGAAGCTCATAAATTGCTGAGCAATTTATTATCCTGCTAAAATGTGTGTGGCAACATTGTATGTAAAGTTATAAAATTCTACAGTTTGACATTGCTGAGACATGTTCCAAGTTAGAAAAGCAGCCACAAACCAGTTCCTCAGAGACAAAAGGCAAACTGATGCCTTAGTCAGGTGTCAATGAAACCTTGGACCATTACCTAGTTAAGTGGCCACTCTTTGGCAGGAAAATGGGTGCGAGAAACAAATTTATATCTTGGCAAAGAAGCAGCTGGAGGTTCCCATCCCTACAGACCTTCTGTCACCTGAATCCCAGCTACAGATGATTCTCAAAGAAGAGGAAAACGTATAAAGAATGGGGAACAGATGTCCCAAGTTATTCCTCCCTTTCTCTCTACCCACAGCAGCCATGACACCTGAGGAACAAAAAGAGCTTAGGACTGAGGAAGGAATCATTTCTGAAAACATGTGGTGAAAGATACATGCTTTGAATTCACTTAGCTTGTTACCTTAAGTATTAGTTGCATTTTACCTTGTATTTCTTTGTAACCAATTCTGACTTGTATGACTCTTACTTGTAATCACTTACAATCTATCTTTCTGTAGCTAATACATTTTTATTGTTTTATCTAAGGCATTTATTGTTTGGGACACTTTATTTGGACATCTCATTTGATATTTATAAAATGACTGACTTTATATGGGCTGGTGTTGCCCAAGAGAAGGCTGGGCAGTACAAAATGCACATTTCTGAGGGAAGTCTGGGACTGGAAATTTGCTGGTGTGGCTGTGCAGTGTAATTCGAGGGTAGCTGGCCAAAGCACTCATGCAGAATAGCTGAAAGTAATTTACATGCTGGAGGTTGTGTGTAAGCTAACCAGGAGCGGTTGCTGCGAAAGCAAAGCAGTATAAAAGGCATCCCACGGTTGAGGGTACACAACTGTTCAACAGTCTAGATAGTACCCTGGGGAATGTCACATACACTGGCCTGATAAATTCATTCAGTCAATGTAGCAAGTGGAGCTGTCAGCAAAATGATTCTCTGCTCCAGCACAAGGAAAATTTTGACTTTTGATGATGAACATTTGAATACAGAAATATTTTGATTCAAAAGCATTGGCGTGGTGTCTCATGGGACCTGTAGTTTGAGTTCCTCATGCTCCCACTTCTTCTCCATTGACCAAGCTACCTGAATGAAATACATGTCCCACGATGCATTATAGTCTCCCTTCTTGGAGGGAAGGTAGTGCATTAGGGGAGACTGGCATCCTGAGATATGTAGTAGAGGTGAATGGGGCATAACACAATTGACTTATAGCTCCCATCGCCATGGTGACAGCGTAACCAAAGAGATACTTCACTTTTCAGGAGTTCTGGGAGTTTTTTAACCCCAAAAAATAAATCAAAATTTTTGCATGAAAAAACTGAGCCAAAACCTCATTTTTCCATAGAAAAAGAGTTTTGACAGAAAATGTTTAATCAGCCTTCGGATTGCAGGCATTGTCAGCTTTACAGCTGATCAATGTTCATACTATGGTTAGACAACTGTGTTTCTGACACCAACACGTAACACAGAAAACATCCCCTCCCACACACACATCACATGTACTGAATGCTGTTAGTATTCCATCTGTTTTTAAATGAATGGCGTGCATCTTACTATATGTATATTATAGCTTCAAACATATTTTAAAAACCATCTAAACCCGAAACGAAATGGATTGAATTCACATGCTTAAAAGGTAGCACACACAAAAATCTATTTAAAATACCTACTGATGAGCCACCAACATGGTGTTCAGAGCCAAATTAGCTGTAGGTTGAGATTTGAAGTTGACAGCATGGAAATCTCGAACAGTTCTCATGCAATCAAGCTAAACTGAAAAGATTTCTATCAGCCTGTATTTAAGAACATGCAGGAAGACTCTTCTTATGAGACTGACTGTACCCAAACTGATACTGGAAAATAGCTCTGTAGCAGTGTGACAGGGTGCATCTATGGAGCCACCCTATTGGCAGGTACTTGACCCCTGCTGGGAGATGCTATTTGATTGATGCTGGCTCATCATGGGCACGGCTCTCTACTTATACCCTCCATAAAGGGAGATGAGAGTAGTCCTGGAGGCTAAGGGACTTAATACAGAGATGTGGAATAGAAGGAACCCTAAAAGCCACCAAGCCTGGTAAAGAATCAGTTACATTGATATTAGTTTCTCTGTTGATAAAGAGCCAAATGCAAGGAAAGGAGTAAGTCTGATCCTTTACAATGTGCTCAGATTTTCTTTGGAGCAGGACAGGAATGCCACCTGCTCCTAAGGTCTTTCTGCTTTAGAATTCAGTTCAGAACGAGACAGTAGAAGTTGGGGTTTGGAGCTAAGATTTGAATCTCAAAGGTCCTCCCACCAAAAAATGCCAAGAGATTCAGATTTGACGTTTCAGTTTTAAACCCTCTCTGTTCCCAAGTAAAGATCACCTTCCATTAAAAAGCTCAGATAATAATTATTTTCATTACTTCTGACAATGCTTATAAGTGAATCAACTTAATATTTTACATCACATTAATTTCAAACAGCTAATTGGCAAGTTGCATGAAACCTTTCAGTTCACAAGTCACTTTCTGTAATCTCTTAATTCTCAGACTGCATCTGATTTTATTGTTCCAAATAAACACATCTGATTTTGTGATAGAGGCATCCTAGTAAGATATTTATCATGTTTGTAGCTTAGCAAATTAGAGTGGTATAGCTCAAATGACTTACAATTCCAAATAATATTCTTAAATGTTGATGCGCACAGCCCAAATATGAGCAGTTCTTGTTAGTGTGTTCTTGAAAAGTACTTGATAATCTAATACTCGGTTCTTATAAAGCTTTGTAGTCCTACAATTAAGATTAAAATGAGCTATTTTGTTGCTAAAATCTCATAATTTACTGGGTCTGACAACCTTTACTGTTTGTAATATAGCAAACCTTTCAAGCAGAAGGGTATATTTATACATTACTTCTTACATTGATTGGATGCTGCAAGCGTATATGTGCCTGCTTCAGTAGAATTTCAACAATTTTTCTGTTTGAGCTATATGTTGAGTATCACAACACATCTCTAGCTTGTCATAAGCAGTACCCTTAAAACCACTGGATTTCAAAGCTGCTTGCTACAAATCCTCTGCAATCAAGCAGTGTTCGTTATTAATACCTTTAATCTGACCTTAGACATAAAATCTAGTGCAGTGTAATTTCACCAAAAGAGACTGAATAGTAATCACTAGCCATAGATGATGGATTATTTTCTTTGTATTTTATTTACTATGAGCAAGATACCAGAGGAAGAGAGCTTGCACGTGCCTATGTGGTTTGTATGGGGACTGGAGACGTGAATCTGTTTGTGTTCCAACCATTCTGATCTTTGCATTAAGATCAGTTGGAAAAAGGAAGCATTTTGTGGAAAGAGGAAAATACTCTCTCCTTAAGGGAATGAAATGTTAGCAATTGTTGCTGTGATCATCTGAACAAAACTAGTGTTCTAATTTGCATAATATGTGCAAGTAAATAAACATAATTTCATGCATTGTCACATTCATTTTGCCTTTGAATATTTTATTGCAAGTCTAAGAGCTTTGGATATTTAGGAAAGATAAAGAACAGTAGTTTATATTCTCCTTCAGCATAATGACAATCATTGTACTAGGGCATTATCTACCCTTCTGTTTCAGTTTAACCCAAACTATCGTTTCAACTGCCAAACACTTGAGACTCTCACAAGTCTGAGATGACAATGACTTAAACTGCTTATTTAAATTAATTCTCTTTCCAGAGATTAGTGTGGTCTGTACCTTCCCTATCCCCTTTTTAAAGTCAGACTTTGAGCCTGATTGATTATTCTCTCACCTATAGGAGTGTAATTCTTTAGTCCTAACTTAAGAGAAATGAATCAGGGTAGCCAATGGGTCTTTTACCCTTGGCAAGATAGGAAAACTTCCTTTCTCTAGCATGCAAAGACTGTTCTGGGACTGGGCTAAAGAAATCAATTTGTGATTCAACGGCCATGAAGGCAGTTCAGCAACGTGCTGTGGGGCATGGAGAGCATGACAAGGCACTGAAGATGTCCTGGTCACCCACTGCAACTAAGGAAGTTTCCAGCCATAACGATTCTTCATGCCTGGAATCTGGCTTCTTTGTGACTAACAGAGTGGGACTGCCCCTGTGTAACAGCTTTCTCACTCGAAAATTTCCCACACAGGTTCTCTTGCAACTCTCCTCCCCTTAACATAATTTTATCCAATCTCATCATCAACATTATATCATTAATCCAAGTCCTGAGGCAGTGGTGGCATTGCAAGGTGAAGCGAAGCGACTGTTGGAGATGACCACTGGCAGTCATAGTCACAATCCTGCACATAGGCAGCCTTGGGATTAGCAGCTGTTCAGCTCCATCCCCAGGGAAATGGAGAAGTTTGGCAGCATCCTAAGTGACTGAGCAGCCCTTTTTAGGATAGTTCTGCTCACCCTTGTTAAGGGAAGGGGGCTAGAAAAGATGGCCTAAACATTGTATGCCTCATAACATCTGGTCAGACTACTGTGGCTGGCAGTTCATCCTACAGCAGTTGAAAAATGAAGAAAAGACTCATTCTAGGAGCATGGAATGTCCACACCTTTATGGATGGAGGCGTTGCACGTAGGCCTGAGAGAAGAACAGTTCTTGTTTCCAGAGAACTTGCCCACTATGATATTGATATTGCAGCACTGAGGGAGACTAGATTGGCTGGAAAAGATTCCATCAGTAAGCTAGGAGGCAATTACACTTCCTTTTGGAAAGGAAAAGCAGAGGGTGAAGACAGGATCCATGGAGTTGGATTTGCAACATCATCTTTCCTGAAACAGCTCCCTGACCTCCCTGTTGGCCTGAATGAACGCCTCATGAAACTTCAGTTTCCCCTGAATCCTATATGGTATGTCATTCTCATCAGTGCCTATGCACCTACACTGACCAGCACAGAGGAAAGCAAGGAGCAGTTCTACTCTGATCTGGACTCCATCATCAGATCAACCCCTGCATATGACAAGCTCATCCTGCTGGGAGACTTTAACACTAGAATTGGTAGAGACAACAGTAACTGGAGAGGTGTGACAGGATAACATGGAGTGGGAAAGATGAACAGCAATAGACTCCTCCACTTGGGTAAATGTGCAGAACATAGTCTGCTCATCATTAACACCGTCTTTTAGGTAAAATGATAAATATAAAATGACGCAGATACTCCCACAGTCCAAACAATAGCACCTGATTGACTATGTTATCACTGGCCAACAAGACATAGAATCATAGAATATTAGGGTTGGAAGAGATCTCAGGAGGTCATCCAATCCAATCCCCTGCTCAAAGCAGGATCAACACCCACTAAATCATCTGCAATATCAGAATGACCAGAGCCATGAGTGGTGCAGAATGATGGACAGATCACCAATTGTTAAGAGCAGTGCTTAACCTGCATATAGTTCCTTCACAGTGCAAGCATCTCAGACTTACTAGAACAGTCTTCAACATAGCAAAGTTCAAGTATGCCAACTATCAGGTGCCGTTTCAGAAGTCACTTGATGACAAGCTTTTTCCATGCTTGCCAGTCACTGGCAACCGAACAGTAAAATGGAACCAGTCCAAACGTGATTATTGACGCAGCTAAATAAGTGCTAGGCCTAAAGGAAAGGGTACAACATGATTGGTTTGATGAGAACAATGAGGACATTTCCAGACTCCTACGTGACAAGCATAAAGCATTTGTTGAATGGCAGAATGAACTCACTTCCGTCTCAAAGAAAGGTAGGTTTAAGTACCTACAGAGCAAGGCCCAGTCTGAACTGAGGAGAATACAAGATGAGCGGTGGGAAAGGAAAGTTGCAGAAGTTCAGCATTATCCAGATATAAACAACGCAAAGATGTTCTTTGACTCTCTCAAAGCAGTCTACGATCTAAATCTGGCACAGCCTCCTTGAAGTCAGCAGATTGCACAACCCTAATGAAAGACAGAGGGAATCGTATGGAGAATGGTTGAATGCTTCAATAGTCCACTCAATAGACCATTCTCAGTCAATCAGGATGTCCTTAATCATTTACCTGAGAGAAAGTCATAGAAGAGGATCTCAACCTACCTCCATCAGTTGAGGAAGTTATGAAAGCCATCAAACAACTCAAAGCCTCCAGAAAGGATGGTATTCCAGCAGGACTAAATTAAGTAGCAGGGCCCAAGGCCAGAAAGGTGTTTCATGACATCTTGAGTAGGATTTGTGAGAAAGAAGAAATGTCACAAAACTTCAAATATGCTATTATTGTATCACTGTTCAAAAACAAATGCAGCAAAACTGACTGTGGAAACTACAGAGGCATTGCTATCCTCTGTACAGCAGAGAAAATACTAGCTCAGATTCTACTGACCAGACTCCTCGCTCTGAAGAGAATCTACCAGAAGCACACTGTGGTTTTAGACCAGGTCATAGTACTATGGACATGATCTTTGTTATAAGGCAGGTCCAGGAAAAATCTTTAGAGTAGAACATGGGTCTGTATGCAGTTTTCATCAATTTGACCAAAGCTTTTGGGCTATTCTGCACAAGGGCTGCCCAAGAAGGTTCATACAAATCATCTGTCTGTTCCATGACCATATGACAGTGCAAGTGCTTGCCAGTGGTGACTTTTCTGACCCGTTTGAAATCTCGAATAGAGTGAAGCAAGGCTGTGTACTTGCTCCAGTATTTTTCAACTTGTTCTTGGCCTGTGTCCTCAGCCATGCCACAGGAGACTTGAATCAGGGGATATACATCCACTACCGACTCGATAGCTCCCTCTTTGATCTTCAAGAACTCAATAGTTAGACCAAGACTTCACATCAGGGCACTTTTTGCAGATGACTGCGCCTAGACGGCCCATAGACACAATGACCTTCAGGTCATCATTGATAGATTTTCTGAAGCATCCCAGATCGTTGGTCTCGGGAAGGCAGAGATCTTGTTCCAACCAGCACCCCATTCCAATGCCCCACTGCCAGCCATCGTCATCCAAGGTTCTAACATCTCTCCTGTATGGATCTGAGACATGGACTCTTTTTAGAAATCACATTAAACAGCTTGAGCAATTTCACATGTGCTCCCTCTGCTCAATAATGAGCATTCACTGGTAGGACAGAGGTCCTTGAAAGAGCCAATACAACCAGTATTGAGGAAATGTTACTGAAAGCACAACTTAGATGGACTGGACATGTTAAAATGGAAGACCACTGTGTCTCAGAACAGACCTTGTATGGGGAGCTGAGTCAGGGCAAAAGAAAGAAGCATCATCCATATAAGCGCTTCCAAGATAATCTGAAGAGCAGTCTCCAGTGGGCTGGCATCAATCCCAAAGAACTTGAGCAAATGGCTCACTGGTGGTCTCTGACAAGAAAAGCATAACAGGTTTGAGCAAGCTCAATAAATTCAGCTCCAGGCTGCATGTGAAAGGGACCACAGAGCTGCATCAAACATAATAAATACAGACATCCCATGCCCTCAATGCAGCCGACACTGTGCATCAGGGTTCGGACTTCAGAGTCATATGCATAGCCATACATGAGAACTGTGACAATATCGCCATCATCAGTGATGGACTATCAAGTTAGGAGAGGTGAATCAGGCCCACAGTATCTATAAGATTCCACTGCTGATTAGGGCATGGTCGTTAAAGATTCTCATGTCAGCTAGCAGCTAGAAAAATGTCATCTGCTCTGGCAAATGACATGAATTTAAGAACTGCAAGAGAACAAATTCAAAAAGTGTTGACAGTAGAAGTTAAAGAAATTATAATCAGAAGATAAACCTAGGTGGACTTTTTTCTACAAACAAATACTAATCAGTAAGAAAGAACAGTAGAATAGTAGAGAAGTTGGCAAAGCTGATAAAAATACGATATAACTATAAAAAACAATGTGAAAGTCATTCCAGTTGATGCTCCTAATTTGTTTTGTTTTCCTCTGAAAGTTTAAAGGAAATGCAGATAAAGAACCAACAACATAAGGAGTTGTGTAAGCTTCCACACACAGCTTTGTCAGGGACATCACCCTACATATGCTAACCTATTCCTTATCCAGTCATGGTAAATCAAACAGTCAATTTGGCATAATTGAACAACTATTTCTTACTGTGGGAAACACCCACTAGACTAGGGTTTCTCAAACGTCATTGTACTGCAAACCCCTTCTGTTAACAAACATGACTACATGACTCCAGGAAGGGGGACCAAAGCTGGAGCCCCTCCACCCCAGGTGAGGGGCCAAAACCGAAGCCTGAGCCCCACACACCTAGGGTGGGGGGATGAAGCCAAAGCTTGAAAGTTTCAGCCCTGGGCAGGTGGGAGCTGTAACCTGAGCCCCACCGGCAAGGAAGCCCTCTGGGTTTGACCTCAATCCTGGGTGGCGGGGCTTGGACTTTTGGCTTCAACCCAAGGCCCCAGCAAGTCTAACACCAGGCCTAGTGACCTCATTAAAACAGGGCTGCAACCCACTTTGGGGTCCTGACCCACAGTTTGAGAACCACTGCATTAGACAATTGTAGGGATCTAGCTCGGGATATTTTGGTTGAAATCTATCATGGTTACATGCTAATCTTAACTTTATCTGGCTTTAATTTACAGCCTGAGTTCCACAGAAGATCCTCCAGCTAAATCTGCTCAGGAAATAGGCTCTGGTCCAAGATAAAGGCTTGAGGTACTACCACAATACAAATTATAAAAGCTAGCCTGTAAGCAACATCTAGTTTGCCCTTGTGACTTTCTGTGCTGCACCAGTCAGCCCCTGATTCTCCAGTAGAGCAGAATTTGTGGGCAGCTTGTACTACTGTACCGAACTTGAGCTAGTTTTTTTCCCAAACACCAGTGAAACAAGCCCTTAGAAGATAACCAAATGAGTCATTTTTTGGCTGTTTATTCATTTTCTTAATACAGGGAAATGTATTGAAAGCCAAGACACCGTCTATCTGTGTGTTTTATTTAAATCAGAAACCAAACAAACAACTGCAGCACAGACAAAATAGGGATTTTATTTCCTGGTAATTATTTTTTACACCTCTGAATTCAATTGCAGTGAATGAAATAAAAGTTGATGCAGGGAGAAGGACCAAGAATCACTGGTTTAACTCATTTTCATGACAAAAAAAAGCCTTCAAGCAGATGAGCAAGAAAAAGCACAATTCTTGTCTTTGATAATCCCAACAAAATCAGGTTTTTCTATTGCTCAGTTGTACTGAACAGAAAAAAAAAAGTGTAATTAAGAACTTTAAATTCCTAGATTCTATTTTGTTAAAGAAAATTGATAATTTTTACCTCCCCTCCCCCCCACACACACACATCTATTTCTTTGGATATCCTATTGTAATGCTCTTCTTAAATGGAGAAAGACTTATGGACAGATCAGGAAATAAAGGGGGTCTTTTTCATAATTATTGCTTCTTCTGTGTGTCATAACTATACAGGAGAGGGGACTGTTATATACTTGCCACATGGCAGGAATCACTCTACTATCAGTTATAATGAACTCATGCCATGCAAAATATTATTGATGATCAATTAAACTCCCTTTTATTTGAAAAGCAGACAAAGCAGGGACAAAATTTTGTCCGAAGCAAACATACTTGATTATTTGTATCAATGCTGTCTTTGGTTTATGATCAATTCTATATCACCCTGATGTAATGAAGGCAGCTCAGCCCTTTGTTAAAATTCCACTACTGAAAGGAGCCGCAGATCTATCAACATGGGGTTTCCAACTAGTCAGATGTACAATACATTAAAACCCTACTTTTTCAAGTGCTGTTAACGTGGCCTCCAGTCTACAGCCAGGATTGAGGATCAGATTCTACCCCTTCACATTTAGTATCTCCAGGGGAGGGGGAGAAGGGGAGGAAAAAAGAAAGAAAGGCTCACTGACTCTAGGGCATAGCGAGACAGAGATTCAAGACAGCCAAACCAGACCCAAAAGCAGTTGGAGCAGCTTCATGGACAGAAGAGGAGAGGAACCCCAGCCAGAGTAACCCCTCTCCCATTGCAGCCCCAGCCCCAAAACCATGCAGAAATCCCACTCCCAGGACATATAGGACTAACTCACAGTACATAAAGTTAAGCAGACACACCACTCTGCAGGATTGGCCTTGATCTGCATGGCCATTCAAACCCTTCTGAATCCTATCAAGACACCAGTTAATGCCAACTACAGCTGTAGTTTGGGGACATGAACACTTACATGTTCCCTAGGAACTAGACAAACCACCATTACATTCCACATAAGACACTAAGCAGACACCAGAGAATAACTTTCAGACGTTATTGACTCACACTGGATCATTGCCCTAATTTAGCAAGGTAATTAAGTCTAATTTTAAGCTTGTGAACAGCCCCACTGAGGTCAGGCACATGCTTAAGTACCTTGGTGGATAAGGCTCTTAAAAAACATATCTACCAAATGAATGATACAATATCCCATTTTCCAGTCCTTGGGACCATCTAGTTCTTGTTTTAGCTGTTTATTTTCCATGGTTTGATTCTTAAAGACTATTAGAATATTTTTACTGTATTTGATATTACCATGCAGCAACATAAGGATTGCTGAGCAAGGCTCATGTATACTTAAGAACCAAAAAGAATTGCCAGGAGATGTTATGATGGCCAAAAGTGTAACTGGGTTCAAAAAGGAACTAGATACATTCATGGAGGATAGGTCCATCAATAGCTATTAGACAGGATGGTCTGGGATACAATCCTATGCTCAGGAACCATAATCCTCTGACTGCCAGAAGCTGGGAGGGAAAGACAGCAATGGATCATGCCATGATTGCCCTGTTCTCTACATTCCCCTGGAAGTTCTGGTATTGGCCACGGTCAGAGACAGGATACTGGGCCATATGGGCAATTGGTCTGACCCAGTATGACATTTCTTGTGGTGTTATTATTATTTTGTATTATGTTAATATCTTGAAGTACAAATCATGGACCAGAACCCTATAGTATTAGGTGATGTAGAAACATGGAACAAAAGAGTCCCTGCCATGAAGAGCTAACCTTCTAAGTAATCTTAGAATTCTAAGGAAATATGGAGCCTAGCATATCACCATTATGACATTTCTATGTAGCTGGAATGAAGGCTTTTGTCTACTATTGTGTCTACTATTTGGTGGCCAGAAAACATGCATCATGGAATGATTTGAGTCTTGTTGCATGTCTCCACATGTTTTCTTGGTCCTGGGAAAGGTGTGATCATATGCTGTCTGTTTTTTAAGGGAGATGGTAAAACTGGCACATACACTGCACACATCTACTCACTTCCTTCCTTTATTTTGCCTGGAACATGACAGCACTACACCAGGAACTGCACAATCTCATTTTCATAATCAAGCAACGGACAGCAGGTAAAATATTCACACGCTCCTCTCAAACAAACGGCTCATTGCTTTAGAATCAGTTTTGCTCTGATCAAAAATTCAAAGCAAAAAAGCTCATATTGTGAAAACTAAAGAAAACATTCACATGAATGCCAGTAAAGCAAAACTGCCAAGCTTCCATGCTCTGCATAGTCTCCATACCTCAGGAGATTCACAAGAGTATCACTATGATGTAAGGGGCTAATTTTGCTGCTTTGATATGATGTGATTCACATGAGACCCTTGTTCATTCATTAACTTTATGGGTACCAATCTATCTTTACTACATTAAACAAAAAAGAAAAATTAATAGATTATATTGCCTCCCCCCCAAAAAAATGGGATTTACATATTTTGATAATTGACTTGAAAACTTGTGCTGGAGAGACTGAATTAAAATAATTTTGCATATGCAGATCACAAGTATGTCTAACTGACAATTTGCAGGCAGAATAAAAAAGAATGTATTCCTCATAAGGAATCCGTTTCCTAATAATTTAGCGAATAGTGGTGCCGATTATCATATATGACTTGTTTAGTAGATAGCTGGTTGCTGACCTAAGACCATCAAAAATATAATTATTAATGAATCAACTGCTTACTGAGAAATTAACACCCAGGGCTCCAAACAAGAAAGAAAATGTGTCTCTCTCACCCATAGTTTCTCTCAATGTCCCTTTTCTGGTGTAAAAGTTTACTTCCATGTCTATAATTGTATTTGCTGCCATTTTAGAGCATGTATTATTCATTCATTTTTCTAGTAAGAAAATAGATAGTAATTGCCTTCTGCTGTCTATTGATTTTCTTCTATCACTTAAGTGTGGCATTTTTGTATTCAGCTGTACCTTGAATGTGTATTTAATACTGATCTCTAGAGCCTATAAACCAGTATGTAAATATAAAAAACTCTCTTTGTACTCCCCTTTTGTTTAATGTCAGGCTTTAAGTAGTTCTTCCTGCTGTTTTACTGAAATCTAGTAACCATTTCTCACATTCACGAAACAAAACACATTCAAAAATAATACTGTAAAGAATAGGGATTTGGGGAAAGAAAGAATGAGAAAGAAAACTAAACACTTGAGTGCACATAAATAAGACTTAAAATGTGCATGACTGTACACAGACTAGACACTGTAAGCTAAGCCAATGGTATAGATAATTATACCTCCTGCTGCAGACATGTAGATTTTAAGGCTTGATTCATGATCTACTCTGACCTGGTCACTTAGATGAGGAAGCAAAAAATAATTCCCTAGATCTGTCATGTTGCACAACTGACATTACAGAGTTCTCTCAGCTTCTGCTGAACCATCAGTTATTGGTCACTGATGAAAGCAGGATACTAGATTATCTGGCCTTTGTTTTGCTATATGTAGTAAATACAGCATAACACACAGTCTTTATTCAAGGATGGTAGAACAGACAGGGGTTCACACAACATCCTAGGGAGATTCTTGCCAAAAAAATTCAATGGGCCAAATTCTTGTTTGATTTACACCTGGTGTACTTCCACTAGAGCCAATGGGGGCGTAAGGCAATGGAGAAATTGTTCGTATGACTGGAAAATAAATTCTCTTTTGCTAAGCAGTACAGCAGATAGAAAAAAAGCCCTTCGGCTATTCAACCCATTTGTGTTTAGGTTGCAGCATGTGTACCTAGCCTTTCAGAGTTGAAGCAACATTCTTTCTTTACACTTCCAACCTGGCACTTATACCACCATTTTGGCTAACTCTATTTTCCAGGTGTTGCAGGCACTGGGCTATACAATAGCTGTAACTGAGATGTTGAATTTATGCCTGGTGTAAGAGCAGACTTGCAGGTCAGCGGAAGTGCATTCATTACTAATCTACAACACACACAGGCACTCTTTTTGAACACTTGTGGCCTGACTAAAAGCCCAGTGCATTCAATATACTTCCGCAGGCTTTGGATGAGGCCATTAGTTCACCGATAAAGGCATTCCAAGCTGCCATGGTGCTTTTCTAAATCAAGACACCTGCTGACACCGGTAATCAAACAATAATATCAAATGTTTGAATGATACAAGATTATTCGTGCCTCCTGCTTTACACTGAGAGGTGTAATGATGCCATGTTTGCAGACTAACTAGGTCAATTAGTATTTCTACTAATCACACACATGATCAAAGCCCTGGTCCTTCAGCTCCAAAAAAAAAAAAAATCCCCTTTATCTTAAGTGTTAGAGGCCTGTGGAAGTCCCTTCACTCGTAACAAGGTGAGAGAAAACACTAGGCTGAGCTTAACAGATCTATGCCAGAGGCCCCAGCTGAGGAAACAACCTGGACAGCATAAGCAGCAGATTGGTAGCAAGTAGACTGCCAGCCTAGCCCCAGTCCACAACTCACAACACCCTTATAAAGTAGTGCAGTGTCGTTATCCCCATTTATACAGACAGGGAATTGGTGAATTGAAGCACGTTAGAGATGATTCATCATGCGCGGGTTAAGTAAGTTGGCACAAACTGAATCTTTAAAGCCTGCAGCAGCACAATAGTTGAACATGAATTTCTGAACCTTTTATTCATTCAACTATCATCAAAATGAAGGGGTGTGCGTTGATGTGTTCACTGTCACAAGACAAGTAAAATAAAGGCAGTCACTGTGAGTGTACATAAAAGGACTCATCTTGGAATTTGTGAGAAGTGTAGTTGTGATTTACCCTATTTATGCTGAAGGATCATTGATATTTAAATTAGATGCCATAAGACTGAACAACATAAGAAATCACCTCTTTTCAATGCAAATGCTAATCAAGATTTGGTATTTATGTTAACGCTACCAGCATTATTTCTTTTCAATGGAAGCTATTTTCAGGATGTTACACATGCCTTGCTCAGGAAGGCCAAGTAGGAGTCTCTCCATCTAAGGTACTTACATGGTCTCATTACTCTAATAGCTGGGCAGTTCCATTTTTAACATTATTCACACAACACCCTTATAAAGTAGTGCAGTGCCGTTATCCCCATTTTACAGATTGGGAACTGATGCATAGAGAGCCTTGCCCCAGGATGAACAGCCAATCCGTGGTAGAACGGGTAACTGAAACCAGATGTCCTGAGTCCCCAACTAGCATGCTGATTGCTGGCCCATCATTCCTCTTTAAGGATAAATCTAACTTTGCCAGCTTTTAGAAAGCCTACCGCCAAGTTTCGGGAGGTTGTCCACTTCCCCTACTGCAAATGTATTTAGTTCCTGGAGGAAGTGACAAATATAAAACAAAGCTGTATGTTTGTTTGTGGATTTGAAGTTCAGATTAATCAACACATTTTTAGGCACATTGTAAAACTTAAATCATGTCTGATTTTCAAATGATTGTGAAAGGTTTTGGCCACATGGTTCCCATAAACTTTTAAAAAGGGAGCGACTCATCTAAAATCCTACACAATTCTGACATTTCAGCGTTAGGTCATCCAGGGGCTCTATATCTTTAATTTGACTAAAACCTGCTCACTTATAACAGAAAACATAGAACATAATTTAAAATGGAAAGGCAAAATCTGAGCTGTTTTGATTGCATTCCCTTCTGATATACAAGAGACTAGTTGTCAACTTCTGAACCTAATCGCTTTCTCCCCAGAACAATCTGTGCTTTCCCCTGGGATAAGGAAGGGTCTTAACCATACACTCATCCACTGATGATGCTGTGTAACAGGTTCCCACGCAGTCTCTTCCAGGTCTTAAATGAGCTCTCCCAGTAACAATGAATTAAGGCAGCAAAGAGTGCTACAAACTGAAAGAAACCATAGGGAATCAAATTTTCAAAGTGACCTCAATCCAGCCTCCAAATCGAATCTTCCTTCTGGAATGGGCAGTTTTGAGTGCCCATCTTTTTGCTTGCCTACAAGTGGATCTGCATGCACAGATGGTTTTTGTGCACCCTAATCAGGCAGATATCTAAACAAAAATGCTTGCAGGTTTTGGGGAATACGAAGAGTGATCATCAGTTTGCAGTTTTGGAAACACTTATTTAAAGGCAGTTTTTGAAAAATGTGCCTTTTACGGCATGCATATAAAAAAAACCCAAACACATAATCAATGAGACAAAGTGAAAGTATTTCATAGCGTTGTGTTGATCCTTCAGAAAACACATGCTATTCAGATTAAAAAAAACTCGCATATCAACATATAACTTGCCCGCTGCCCACTCTAAAAAGTTTAGAAAGTTTTAAAACATTACGAAGGTCCTAGAGCCTGCTTCTGGTCCTACACTACTAGTGCCCATTCAAAGAAAGCTGGCCACTTGCCAAAATCTAATATTCCCCAGATGCCCTGAGCAGAAAAGCATGGGGATTCAAGGAGCCCCAAGTATAATAAATGTAAAGTAAAAGAGAGAGTTTGGCTCTTGAGGACTGGATGGGGGGAAAACGTGAAGAGCTAGGGCTGTATGTACTGCATCAGGCTGAGTCCCCAGACATTCCAAGAGTGGACTAGAACCCAAAACACCCTGATTTCTGGTGGGTTCACACTGCTCAGCTATTGCCACTTTGCAAAGGTATGTTCTACAATCTCTTAAAAAGCAGCTCTCTCTGCCTGGTCACTTGCCTGTATATATTCTTGCCTGCAGCTCTGCTTTATGGGATTAAGTCATGTTGCATTGGCTAATAAGAATGGGGCACTCAGACAGCTCCTATCCCAAAGATCAGTTTGGACTCTGTTCTAAAACAGAATACAAAATAAATTAGACACAAAGCATCTCCTGTTTGGGGAATCTCCTGCAATCCTTTTCTGTTTATACTGGCATCGTTCTCTTGTCGCTCTAGCTAAAACATGTATGGTTTCAGAGTAGCAGCCATGTTAGTCTGTATCTGCAGGAAGAACAGGAGTACTCGTAGCACCTTAGAGACTAACAAATTTATTTCAGCATGAGCTTTCGTGAGCTACAGCTCACTTCTTCGGATGCATAGAATGGAACACACAGACAGGAGATATTTATACATACAGAGAACATGAAAAGGTGGAAGTAAAACATGTATATAGCATATCAGTATAGAGTGCTCAGGGCATCAAACAATGTTACTGTTCCACCACTGAAGAGCTGCTACAAGTTGGTTGCCAGTGACCCAGAATGATTACGGAGTATATCTGCACACTCACTGTTAATAACTTATTTCTTTGAAGCTAAGTAAGGCTAAAGTTCAAGCCATAACAACCTAATTATGAAAGACAGCAACACTCTGACTATTAGGTAGTCTCGCTTTAAACTTGAGAATAATAATGAACTCTTATTTAGAATCAATGCCACATCAGAATGAAAAAAAAGTGTTGCATATAAGCACTTTTGCCGGTTGCCAGCTTTAATGACTCCTTGATTAACACAGCAATCACTGGTAAGGGAGCCAAGCAGCTTCAACTAGCGGTATACAGCGGTTGTGTGACTTATGGCTTTATATTTTAAAATTGGCCTCTCCAGCACCATCTGATAAATCAAGACACAAGTCATTAAATGGCTCATTATCTCAGAGATATGATTCATTCTCACTGCCAGAAATACAAGAGATGGCAGGCAACTTAGGAATATTCCACTTGAATCCATATCTGTCCATCAACGTAATAAATTAACTGTATAAAAGAGTGCAGATGGGTGTAGAGGTCAATGAGTTGCCTCAATTTCTTCAACAGGGCTTGACCCCTTATTAGGAAAAACCACATTGATGTTCTCACTATCCAACCTGGTTATCCTGCTGTATAGACTTCAGTCTTAAAAAAAAAAAAAAAAAAAAAAAAAAAAAGCCGCGATATAGTAGGTGCAAAATCTCAGATGCTAAATTCTGCTTATCTCTAGAAGAGGCTTATAATTTACAAACATGTAATGAATGTAATTTTAATACATGCTGTGTCTTCACTACAAAAATAAAATGTGATCTCTTCAGAGAAAGCACAGATTGTACTAGGTATTTACTCCTTCACCTAAAAAGATAGGAATCCTGAGATTTTTCATGAGGAAACTCGATGTGGCTAAAACATGCTACAAGAACAAGAGAATCATTTAATTATTAAGAAGAAAATAGACATCAGATATAGTTAATAAATACAAATAGTTCTGGTCACTACAAACATAGTTACTAAGAGATGTTTGTCATCATAACTCAACCACCATGAAATATGGAACAATTGGCTGTGTCTGTTCATGAAATGCCAAAAACTGAATAGTGTGCCAGGTGTACTCGAGATCAGAAGTGCAGCATATTGGCAGTGTTGTTTTATGTGAAAGATGGCACAGAACTTGTCTGCCCTCTGCCTTAGTCTAAAAATTGCTGTGAGTTCCTAAAAGGTCTCATGCCAATATTTAGCCTTAGATGGAATTTACTACCAGCTTTGAGCTGCATTCCTAAGAACCCGAGACCAAGAAGACCCGGTCCCAGCACGCCGGAGGCTGCTACCAGCCTCACACCATCCACAGGCACCTCTTAACGGTTTTGTGCCCTCTTGAGCTCTCAGTGTCTTCTTTGAGTCAGGTTGCTTGGGAATGCAGCCCAAAGCTGGTGGTAAACTCCATCTAAGGCTAAACGCTGGCAGAAGACCAAAAGTCAACAAGTATCATAAGGGAAAGTTGAAAAGAACTTTGAAGAGTTCCTAAAAGGCTTATTGTTTAAGCAACAAAAAAAGTCTTGGAGACTAGCAGTATGCTAAGAGCATGTAAAATCTCTCTCCAGGGAGTTATACCATACTCATCATGGTAGTTTGAGGACTTTAAATATAAACGCGTGCGCACACACACACGCGCACACACGATTCCAACTGGTCCACAGCTGAGAATTCATTCCCTACTACCCTTTGAAAAAGTAAGAAAGAAATCAGCTATAGCTGAGGTATATAGGCTGGTGAAAGCAGCTTAGCACAGCCAAACTAGTCCATTTGGGCTTAAAGAGGTTGGTACTATACTGATAAACACTGACAACTTGTGAGATGTTTGTTCCAGGACAATTACTTATTTCAAAACTGTATATTAGCCAGATTATTCTAAGGATTTGTTTGAGTAACTCAGGAAGCGACAGAAGGATTCCCACATCATTACAGCTTCTTAGTGAAGAAACAGGAAATGTTATTAAGAGACCCATTTCTTCTTACAGAAGCACAATCACTGCCATATTGCCATGCCTCAAAGCAAAAGACTTTTCAAAATCTTAATGCACAGTATGTCATTTTCAATTTGAGGGGGGGCAAAAACCTCTCCTTGTGTTTACAATTAAAGAAACAATAGTGCTATCTACCCCCATTCTTTGAGTGATGAAGTTATCAGCGTTCAGATTTATTTCAAATAGATATAGTTAGGCTATTGGGTATATCCATGGATTTAGGGTTACAGTGGGAATTCCTATATATGAAAACATAATATTGACGATTTTGCACCCTGTCTTTACACAGAAAGCCACATATAGTCATAGTACCACTCTATTGGCATCTAGAAAGCATAACCTTTTGGTCTATTCTGGGGAACAGGGGAGATGGCTCTGAAAGGGAAGGGAGAATCTTCAAAGCCACAACAATGCCTTTTTGCTATTCCTCAGATCTCCATCTGATTCAACCTAGCCAAAAAGCTCATGTTACCTCCATTACCCAAGCTTAAAAAAAAATAAAAAAAATCACAACTGGATTATGCCTTTAGCCTTAACCACAGAAGCACAAGATTTACATAGCAACTATTCAGAATTTTGGGAATGTAAATATTCTTTCATTCTTGCCTGACATCAGAATCTCAGCAAATCTCATGTCCATACAGCACATAAGCCAAAAAGTAATGGTGCCCCCAAACATTTTTGATTACCCCTAAATTAAGAGATGCAAATAAAATGTACATGACAGGAGTGTGGAGTTACTTATACAAGTCACCATGTGGGGAGGATAATTCCTACACTGAAAATGTTTTCAGAGGTTTCGAGATGGGCCTGGATCTAATCCGAGGTTCAAACACCTCTGAATTTAGGGGAAAAGTAAATCCAGACTTTGTCACTCCAGTTTTCACACAACTTGAAGCTCTGGAAGTTTAGCTTTGAAAACCTTGCCAGAGTTTTTAGGAGCTGAAAGTCAGACATGTATGTCCCAATTTAGGAATCTTAAAAAAAATCAGCCACCTTATTTAAGTATTGACTACCCAAACATTTCCATTGGCAAAAACTGAAGTTGCTGGTTTCTCAGCACATTTGAAAATCAGCCCATTTGTTTAGGAGTCTAATACAGACATAGGAACTGTGACAATTTGGAAAACCAGTCTATGTAAGAGTTATAAATTCTGGCTGGTATGAAATTGCAGTACCATTGAATGTTGTGTGTATATTGAGAGGCCAGGGACTGTGGCTGGATCCTGCCCAGACACAGGAGAGCTTAGACATACACAAGTCCAGTACAGGGGTCCAAACGCAGCTGCCTAGTGAGTATCCAAAGTGGGAATTCAGCCAGGGCTACCACACGTCCCGGACTTTAGATGCCTATGGGAAAAGGCAAGCCTTTCACAAACTGTATTCTATTTGATGTCTAGGATGTAGTGAGAGAAACATTATTCATGGTGCTGACAAAAACAAAGAGCCATAATAAGTTTGGGAGGCAGTGGAAAGTTGGACGGGGGGTGGGAGAAAAAGAGAATCCTTTCAAGTTACTGACCAGAAATGTACTGTTCAACATGACTGAGTCTTAAAACTATGTATTATTTCTGATGGCTTTGAAAAAGACAGGAAGCACAAATACATAGTGCAGGAAAGGGACAATTTTTTTTTTACTGGATTGTTTGGTCTGACACGTTATTTTCTATTACATAACTAATATAACAAAGGTGATCAGGTATCAGACGGGTAGCCGTGTTAGTCTGGATCTGTAAAAAGTGACAAAAAGTCCTGTGGCACCTTATAGACCAAAAGACATATTGGAGCATAAGCTTTCGTGGGTGAATCTTGCGTCTGATGAAGTGGGCATTCACCCACGAAAGTTTATGCTCCAATACATCTGTTAGTCTATAAGGTAACAAAGGTGATGGAATTTTTCCACCCAATACTCATGTCTGTTCTTTAGATACCCCTGCTACCAGAATAATTCACATCATTCCTTTAAGTGCCATTACTGAGAGAGGTGGAGAAGGGAATGGAATTTCAGTGCTAGAGAATTAGAACATGTCACTTCACTTCCACCCAGGTAACAATGTCTGACAACTCTGAGATCCCAATTGTACTCTTACATGCACCAGTATTAATCAGAAGCACCAGTGTAAACCAGAAGTAATTCCATTTACACTGGTGTAAAACCAATGTGAGAGACTCATGCCCTAAGTATCTGTCTCACTGTTAAAAATCTTCATGTTATCCTGTCATGACTTGACATATGGAATTAAACTGCAACATGTTTGATCCAAATATACATATCAGACTTCATGCCCTGAAATCTACTTCATTTCTAGCAGATGAATCTTCAATTGGAAAGAGAGAAGTGTGCCCACACACACACACACACACACACACACACAGAGGTGAGTGTGCATTACAGGTCCCACTCTGGGTCAGAGTGACACAGGACTGAGTCTGTTACAGCCCCAGCTAGAGCATATTGACACTTGAATTCAAGTTGCAGCACTTCAAGCTTTTAGCCCGAGAGGTTCCTGGTTCAGGCCCTGGTGTATTGGCCAAAATGGTGGCAGTCACCTGTTGGCACTCTTACACTGGTTTAAGTTGGTTTTGTTTACCCCTACTAAAATAAAAGAAGCAAGCTAAACTGATGTAAGAGTGACCACACAAAGTGGCACCAGTTTAACAACTTACCTTTAGTTAAACCAGTGCAGCTTTGCTTTTACATCAGGACTTAAATATGGGCCAAAGCAACAAAATTTAAATCCAGGTCAGATTTTATCCCTGGCTGACTGTGTTTGGATCCAGGATTTTGATTCTGCCCCGTTATTAGTAATATTCTTTTTCTGTGCATAATGGTGCTTTCACTATGATGAAATAAATATAAAATGACTGCATTGTTTTCTGATCTCTATCTATTGTTGTAATTTGCCCATAGACAGTTTATATTTTTTTAAAAATGTGAAACAAGTGAGATTACTGCATTAATAATTGATTTTTACAATCATCACTCACCAAGTTTTTGCATTATACTTTGAACAGTAAATCTGCATGCTGATAAACTTGTAGTGTAAATTCTCCCTCCTTAGTTGTTAGGGGGAAAGAATTATTTTGGAGTGATAATATTTTTGTTTTACATATAGAATAGTATTACAGACATTATCACTGCAACATTTTCATCTTTCCAGGCCTCTTGCAGGCTGATGACACATGCGAGAGACCTGAGTCTATGCCAATTACATCTATTATACTTTTTCTCTCTGAAGCAGTGCAGCCTACTCCAAATGTAATTTGCATCCCCTGTTGCTCATCAGCACCACATTGGTAATGAGGTATCCTCGACACTTCTTCTGGATTTGATTTGTTAAAAGGGCAGTAAAACATGGCTTAGAGATGTGTACTGAACTTCTAATACACCTCTACATACTGGGGGAAATGCCCGTTCCTCAGAGGCTAGTTGATCTGATGATAATTAGTATGAGAGGTTCAGGTGTAGAAGGCCTCAGTAAAGATAAATATTGAGGAATATGAGTGAAGAGCATGTCCAGAGGGGGCTACAAATCTTTGCAAGTGAAATATATTAGCAGAACTAGCAAACAGCTTTTCACCTCACAATTTTTTTTAATTCCAGATGCAGATCGCCCCTACTTCTGCAGAGAAAAATGGCTACACCACACAGTGATACATGCTACAGAGGCATCCCCATCCATTCCAGAGTCCATAATGGGGTGTGTGAGGCAGGGTTAGGATACACAGACACAAAATAGAAATTAAATGGAAAAGGTAATGCAGCCCCAGAGCATATTTGGTTTTCCTTACATCTCTGGATCCTCTAGATTTGGGGGTGGGCTGGGCCCTGCAGGCTTTTTGGCAGGGGACAACCCACAACAGAGGGGATATCTGTGAGGGAAATCTGGCAGACTTCTGCCCATAGAGCACTCTTACATGCATGGGGTCTAAAAGGAAGTGAAATGATTATCAAGTTTCCCCCAAATCATTCTTTGGGAGAGCAGATTGTCCAATACATCCTATGAAACAGGTCATAGTTCTGCTCCCAAGCACAGCACATCTGCAGGAATCTCTAAGAACCCTAAGGCCTCTGAGCTAGCATTGGTGGGGGCCTAGCATCCCCAGTCATCTCCATCACTACCAGCGCCTCCCCTAGCCACAGTTCCTCTCAGATCAGCTGAAAAAGAGGGGCCGCACAGAACAGGTAAACAGACCCTAGGGCTGTATGATCTTTCCGGCCTAATCCTAACAGCCCCGCAATGCAACATGGCTCCACCCAGCCTACCCACTGCCTCTGTATGGAGCCCAATCATCTGGAGAGCTGAGGAGTCCCAGAAAGTTGCACATGGCGCCTCCCAGTAAGGTGTGGGTGGCTTATACACCCCTTTGCAACATGGGTCAGAGGAGAACCACAGTGTGCAGTGCCTCCTTGGTGTACCAATTAATAGGGGGGCACAACCTGGTGCAGTAATTGGTACTGTGTTTTCTAATGGGCAAAAGCCAAACTGGATTTATTTTAAAGTCTTTATGTGTGTCTGTCTCTCTCCTTGATAGTTAACTGCAGCAGCAGCAGAGCACACACAGCAGCACAAACTAGAAACGCCATTAAACACTAGCATGTTGAGGACTTTCTCCATGCTACAAGTATTTTATGATAGGGAACGTTTAGGTTCAAAGCTGCAGGATTGCTTCCCTTTTATAATCGCTGCTTTCAATGTACTCTGTGGAATTCATTTACTGTCTATGAAATGTGTATGTTCAGAAAGTAAAGGGGCATCTAATTTAGCTTTTAATAAAGGCCATAAAAGTTCACTTTAAAAGTAGAAGAAGCTTTTAGGGCAATTGTGGAATCCAACAAGTTTTTCATTTAAAATGGCAACTCAATTTTATTTTTTCTTACCTATTTTCACAGAAAATAGACTTGAAGAGCCATTCTGCAGATGTTTTGCTGTGAGATGAGAGCAACCAATGAGCAAATGGTTGCATGCCATTTCAGTTGCATTTTGAACAGCATCTTTCATTTGACTTTAGCACTGTAATATTCAAGACTGCAACAGCACCCTCTGGTAATTATTCCCTACAATACCATCTCATACAGTGCAGTATGTCAAAGAACTCCAAAAGCCTAAATCATTTACAAACCTAATGGAGCTCTGTTATTACTATTTAGATTATTCATACAATTTTACCCTGATTATTCATTTTTGTTTCCATTATAGTATCTTTCCTTCACATTAATCTTTCTTGCACATCTCACTAACTGCAGTGCTTTCATGTAAGTTAATGATTCCCTCAAATCCATCTTTTCACTTGCATCCTTCAGAAGATGAAAGGTTGACTACTACCTACTTAACAGTCAGATTAACACCCCCTTCTTCCATTTTCTTTTGGGTCTGACAAAAAGCAAATGAGATTGGGGATGCATAAAAATGAGGATCACAAGAAGATGGTGCTCAACTTTAGAAACTTGAATGGTAATTTCCACTAAGGGTAACAGAAGGTGCTATAGTACCTTGTGGAAAACAGTCTTTTGTAGAATGGTAGAGAAAGTAAAGAACAAAAGGAAGTATACAGATCAGCCAAGACATGACACATTTCATAGTGGGCTGTGTCATTACTACCACCTTAGATTATTAAATCTCAAATGGATTTTTAAAAAAAGGCAGGGGGAATGCTAAATCATTTGTGTTGCCGAGTTGGTGAACACTCTCTCCTCTGGCCCCAGTTTACTGATTTAGTGTAGGTTGGGGAAGGAGATAACACTGTTAAATAAAGCTACCTCCCACCTGCCTTTAGCAAAAAGATTGATCCTGTCAAAAAGAAGTTTCCTCTTTGATGGCCACAGACCAAGACTCATTGTTCAACTTATTGACCCTAATGCGTGAGCTGTGAGGCAGCATGTCAATTGTTCATCTAGGATTATACCTTTGACTGTGCACTCCCAGTTGTCTGCAACTGCTGGAAACTAGATAAATGAATGATCAAAAGGAACAATTTTGCTGCTATCATACTGAACTGGATATTGGGATTCTGAAAGAGGGGATTACTGTGAGAAAACTATACTTCCTGCCACTAAATTTTTCTTTTGTAAACTGATCCTTGTTCCAGGTGCATTTCGTTCACCTTGCAGTGTGTAATTAGACTCTGATAGATCAGATCAATATAGAGTGCAGACCAATATGCATCAGCCTTAGCTTAAGCCAATGCATACAGAGGGTTTGATATCAGTTGTGCTTCCATAATTCAGCAGTTACTCTCAATTACACCACTTTGAGAAGAATTCAGCCCTCACTGTGCAACAGTAGTTGCTACAAAAGCCTTTTTATTGTTATTTAAACAGAGCTTTACTTTGAAAGTTATCTTTACACCTGGACAAAAAAAAGGAACATGAAACGTATTTTTACATTATTTGAGAGCTAGTTTTTCCTTCATTAGGCAAATGAATTTTTTCCCCTATAAAGTGTTTTTTCTGCGTTCTGTTTAGCTCAGGGTAAAACCGTGATTTCAGAATCAAGCAATGGATCTCAGGTATCCTGCTTCTCCTAGTGCAATGGCAGTTCCGTGCACATCAGAAGAGCAGAGCAAAGGCCTGGAGTCAAAGGATTGAATTCTGATCTCACTTAAACCAGTCAGCCTAATTCTCCAGGTCCCCTTTGGTCCAGCTTTCAAAGATAGGTACCATTTTGAAACCTGTCAGCAGGGAGAGGGTAACTAGGAGGCATCATTCCCTGTGGAGGAGGTGCTGGGAAGGTGTATCTTACCTTCCTGTAAGCAGTGCCATCACTGGGAGCAGGGGCTTTCCAGTGGGGATTATCTTCTTCCCAAGGTCTGGGGTCCCAGCTCTTTTTTTTATGGGGGGTTCAGGGAGGGAGAGAAGGCCTGTCTTGCCTGTATGTGGTGTCCTGGGCAGGCTGGGGTCTCTACACTGGGAGAATGTCAGAGAGCAGCAGAATTGCTACACCCTTGATGTTAACTTCTTATGTCTGCAGCTTCATCTTTGGGGTCAGCAGCACTTCCAAGATCTTGCAAGAAACATGGACACTGCACAGCAACAAAGTATTCCTGTCGAGAGTATGAATTCCTGTCCTGCTGCCAGGACTCTGATCACAGCCATCTCTCCCCAAATGCCTCCTGTGTCCTACTGATCTAACTATATCAGTAAAAATGGGTTTACCAGTATAACTCTTACTGTGGACATACTTATACCAATATGAAGGTACCTTATACGGATATAGCTTATTCCCCTCTCTGCATGGGAATAAGTTATACCAGGATAAGCACTTTCATACCAATACAACTCTGCCCCACTCTAGGATGGTCAGTTTATTGATTGTGTGCAGGCAGGACCTAAGTATGGCAGAGTCTGGACTTTTATAGCTAGATGGAATGGACATACACTAGTGTCATAAATAGATAGCTAAGGGTTAATGTTTCTTTTACCTGTAAAGGGTTAACAAAGGGAACCAAACACCTGACCAGAGAACCAATCAGGAAACTGGATTTTTTTTTCAAATGTCAGGGAGGGAATTTTTGGGGTCTGAGTCTTTTGTCTGTCTCTCAGGCTTATGAAAGAAGGTTCTTTCTTCGGTTGCTATCTGTTTCAAATTGATAAGTACAGGTAGAAAACAATATAGGCTTTATGTTGTTTTGCGTTGTATTTACATGTGTGTAGGTTGCTGGAATGTTTCAAATGGATATCTTTTATAATCAGACATGTTTATTTCATATTTTTCTTTTAAGTAATAGCCCTGTGTATTGTCAACTTAATGCAGAGATCACATGTTCATGTGTTTTTTCTTTTTTTTTTATATAAAGTTTTCTTTTTAAGACTTGTTTGAGTTTTTTCTCTCTGGATAGGCTAAGGAACGAAGGGAAGGGGAATTCTCTTTGTGTTAGATCTACGGAGGGTGAAGCTCTGCAGCACCAGGGAATTGGTGGGAGGGGGGGGAAGAGAGATAGAATCATTTCTGTTTCCTTGTATTAGGGGGTTGTCTGTTTGTGGAAGAGAGGAGACATACTTCTTGGTATTGTGATGTAAAGAGATTGCATCAGTACTCTCAGGTTAGCCCAGAGAGGAAAGTCTGGGTGGGAGAGAGAGAGGGGGAGAAGGGAAGTGGGTTATTTCCCTTTGTGGTAAGACTCAGGACCTCTGAGTCTTGGGGTCCCCCAGGGAAAGTTTGGGGGACCAGAGCGAGGCAGGCACTGTAATTCCTGTCTGGTGGCAGCGAGATAAGATCCAAGCTGGTAATTAAGCTTGGAGGTTCAGGCTAGGCACCCAGATTTCTGGACGCTAAGGTCCAGATTTGGAGTTAGGCTTATGATAACTAGTCTTTCCCTTTAGAACAAAATACAGCTACTACATGGATGCCTTTGGTATTAGAATGCTGACATCCATCTTGGCCCAACAGTCCGTACCAGCATGCAAACAGTCCACTAACAACAATTTTCTATTGTCCTAGGTCAGTACTGGTTTTATAGACTTTGCATGCATTCATCAGTGTCACATCAATAAAGTTCCCTGGTCTCTTTGGCAAGCATTGATTGCTATTGAAAATGTTTTCTTCCTCTGATTTCCCTGTTGATGTGCACTGCAGAGAAGAGGAGTGATAACTCTGCAAGACATTAGCCCTGATGCAGTATTGGATCTGGCAACAAAGAAACATCTTATCTTTAAGATGGAAAAGAGGGGTTTTTAGAGATTTTAGTAGGAGCTATTTAAAGGAGCAGAGCTTGTTTCTACAGGCAAATTGCAGAAGGAAGTTTTTCAGGATCTATAGCACAGTTATGTGAGTAAATCTTATGACTGCTTCTTACAACTCCACATTTTTGATTAGCTCCCTATAGCAATGAAATTTCAGTGGACAACTATCCACCCTCCTTCTCTACAACCAGCTACCCACACTACATTTTCTCTCCTGTGGTCCTTACTACATCATTTCTTCTACCTCCACCCTCAAATGAATGGAGCAGGAGTGAAGAGAAAAATCTTGGGGTAGCAATAAGTAGCCTTCATAAAAGCATCTTACCCAATGGTTTCTTCTCCCCAGTCTCTGTGAATTGGCAAGAGATTCTTCCTATGGGGAGGGATCATTTGCTGGGGAATGGGGTAGTGAGGGAGGAAGGCTTCCTTCTTCCAGCCTGTCCTCTTCCGTCTCCCCGAGACTGCCAACAAATATCTGCCATGGACACTTGCCTGAGACCACCAACTCAATTCGCAGAGGGATGCTGAAAAGTCACCACACTGGTAAAGACACCACCAGGCAACAAAGCATGTGCACCGCTGAAAGGCTCCATCTGATTAATCAAGTGCTGAGCCATCCAGATGCCCAGATAGAGTGTGTCTTAAATTTTAGCATACTTATTAATAGTTGCTGCATTCAGACAAAAGGAAAATAGCTAATGGTGGTATGTGCATGGGTAATGGAAGGCATTAGGGTAAAACAATCTCTTATACTGGGATGCGGAAAATTAAGAACAAAGGAAGGAAGTATACAAGGTAGAAGGGGCATATCATAGTGGACTGGAGCCCCTGACTATGAGATTACATAAGAAACGCAAGGATAAAAAGATTTCTTTCACTCCCAGAGCTCATACCTCCAGGTCAGATTTGTGCCGCTTGAAGTCTCCTGGGGTGTCTAGCACCTCTCACAAGCACTATTTACACTAATATTAAAGTTTTACAGTATAGAAAAGAACTCTGTTGGCCGGGAAGAAATGCAGCACTGCAGACAAAGAAAGGGTTTGTAGCTCAAAGTCAAATTTATACATACAGAACTGAAACAGATGAGCCAACTTAAGTTGAGAAGAACAGTTAAAAACAAACAATTATAGGAATTTTGGGTGACAGAGGACGTGTATAAAATGACAAATCATGACGTGTTTGTGCAAACCAGAGAGTCTGTGTAATAGAGCCAGTACACTGATACAAGGAATATCAGTTACCTTGACATGGGACTGGAATATGATTTATTTAATAGGTAAGAAAAAGGTTAACATTATTGGAGACTGAACAGTTCTTACATAGTTTGTTGAGCAACCAACATGATGAGATGCTAATTTTAAGATTATCTCTATAAACTGCCTTGGAGATAAGAGTTGTTTAACATCCAGGGATAAGTGAACCTAATTTGGCACTTGAGATATACATGAATGCATACTCAAGCCACTCAGTATTAGATTTTAAAGTGACAGACTAAAGGAATATGAAGCAGATTGTAGAAACTGACTGGAATCCATTACACTTGAAAAAATGAAATATAGCTAATGAAGAAACTAAGGACATAAAATCTTTATTTGTTCTGGTTATTGTAAATTATAAAATGTCAAGAGTGACAAAAGGAAGCAGTGCAGTTCATCAGTGAAGTAAAGAACAATGACAGAGGTAAACAAGATACCCAAGATCAAATAATGGAAGGACTGAGAAGATTAAATTTGAGCAGTGGGGGGTGGGGAGAAGGAGCCAATCAGTCATAAGTGAAATACAAAAGCACCAGGCATCACAATAGTGTAGCATAATGAGATTGAAAAATCCAGTCTAAGTGAGAGAGAATATATATATATAAAAAGCTGGCTCTCGGAGTCCTATAAACCAATTTTCTATAAACACTTTTCTATAGATGTTTTAAAACAATCCTGAAGACTTTAATATAGAGGTTATATTTCAGTATTAAATTCTGCAGAATAAAAAAATCTATAGATAATATCTACTAATTTCTATAGTATTTTAGAGACAAGGTGAGTGAGGTAATATCTTTTATTGGATCATCTTCTGTTGGTGAGAGAGACAAGCTTTCCAGCTTACACGCAGCTATTCAGTATTTTAGTCATTTCTAGAGAGCTTATTAATTCTCTTGACTAAAGTTCTGTAGCACTTGTCGACCGAAGTGACTCTGGGACAAGATTTCAAAAATCTAGTATGTGCACACAGTGGTGTATATTCTTCTGAGTACCTAGTATGGTTTCTCTTTCCAAAGATTAATGTGCATGCATAGGCAGACAGAAAGCTTGCCCAGAACTGGGAGCAGCTAGGGTTTTGGTGCGGGCTTGACTGTGGGATGTTGCAGATAGTTAATTCATGTAGGTGCTCAAGCACTGGGAAACAGCAAGTTTTAGAACATGCAGGAGGTCAACAGGCCACTTGGATCTCCTTCTTTTCAATTCTTACATTTTAAATGGATACGTTTAGATAAGAAATGAGGTCCCTAAATACCATAGGACATGATCAGAGGATGGGACTCTGGTCAAGATGGTAAAGCAGCTTTTAAAATTTGAGTGATATTTCCTATGGGTTTTGAGAGATAAGTGGGGTAGAAGAGAAGAACTAGGAATATGCCCTATGAGGCATCATTTGAACATTCAGACTTGCTGGTCAGTGTTGTAATGGTGAAATTTATATAGCAGCGCTCTGTGTAAAGTTATGAAAATTTTCCTTGTAGGATGTTAAACACATAGGTTTTATAAGCTTCACAAGCCTGGGCCCCAAAGTACAATATCCCTGGGGAAGGGTTCTTGCCCTCTACCTTCCCAGGTCCAATTTGCAATAATCCACTCTGGGGTCATTCCAAATTTGTGAAACAGAACAAACTTGATTCCCCAGCATCTTTAAAATAGTTCATAAATAATTAACTTCATTTTATATATTGCAGGCACCAGCATCCACCCTTCTCTCTGGTATCCATTTTGTTCCTGCGTAACATGAAACTCTTTCAGATTAACCAATGAGATGCTGGTCATTTAGCATGAACACAAATATTCAACTAACATTAATCACAGCTGGTAAGATGATGATCAGTGTACATTCAGGGAAGTTACTAGGGAACTTACTATACGTTTAATGCCCAGAGAGGCACTTTACAGTGATGCTTTAAAATACTCTTTGTCTAAATATTGTGATAGCTACTGAACAGACATCATATTTCTGAAGACTTGGGGTGAAATCGCAACCCCAGTGAAGTCAATACCAAAACTCCTGTGGTCTTTAATAGGGTCAGGTTTACCTTTGCTCAACAGCCTCTACAGACATTTGCATACCTGTGACCTTTCAGACGTTATCAGAGATGGTACCAGAAATTTCAGATAAAGTATTTTGAGGGAGAGTCGGAAGCAACTTTTTTCCTTTTTAAAAGCATGTACAAAAATCCAAATACCACTATGAGAGTGACACCAAGATTTCCCCCAAAGTCTCTCCATATTGCATTTTCCCCTATCAAGGTACCCCATGCACACAGCTCAGTAAAATGTTTGCCTCCCTTGCAGAGTTGTGTCCAATGTGCTGATCATTTTTATTCCACAAGCACCCAACTTGACACAGGAAAAACTTTGGTAGTTCTGGTGGCAATACTGAAAAGTTATCTGCTTGCTTTCACATCCAAAGCAATGATAACCTTTCAGCAATTCTCTTTTTGTAAAAGGTGGGAACAGTTCAATGTCTCTGTCTTTAACAAGCTATTTTTTTCTTCTGTTCCTTCATACTTCTAGGCTGCTTTTCCTAGCAAACTAAACCTAATAGAATCTCCACTAGGCACACAGCCCAGGACTTTTACAAGCTACTTATGAAAAATGACAAAGTGAACTGGAGACAGTTAGCATCCTGCACAGAACATCAATTATAATTAGGAATGCACAGAACTAGTAGGCAGTAGAAACCCTTCTGCTTTTGGTTTCATGTCAAAGTTTTAAAGGAACCATAGTTTTCCATAAGCATCTAATGCAGTAGACAAATAAAGACTTACAAGCATGAAAACAGTCTCAGTCTCATCAACATAGACAGTCTCTCCATTGCCGCTGTCACATTCTTCTTGGAATAGTTACTTTATCCTTCAAATGTGTGTCTAAATAAAGGAAATGAAATTCATTCTATATTGCAGCTGCCACTGGGATGGCATGTCCCCACGTCAGAGACATTCTGCCTGTGGATTAAGGAGAATAGAAGACCTCCAAGGTGAAAGAAAGGGAGCTTAGAAGCAGCTCTTACAAGTATTCACCTATTATTTAATACTACACAGATACAAGTAGATGCAGAATTTGTTCCAGAGCCAGAGGCTTCATGTCATCTGGTGTGCAGGAAGATGGTGCCCACCTACAACCCTTTGGATAGGGACCACCATAATCGCTCTCCTCACTTTGCACTCAAGAAGCAAAAGGATTGGCATCTAGGGACCCCTTGTTCTCTCTCCATTTCTTGCACGCCCAGAGGCGGACATGTCCCAGTTGAAAGCAGAAAGACCAAGGCTGCCTGATCATTTCAGGGTAGGACTAACTTCAGTGTTTTTCAGATACAACCTTACTACTCTAAAAGGGCTCCGTCCTACAAGGCGCTGAGCCCTCAAGTCCCAATCCAGCAAAGCACCTATGCATATGCTCAACTTTCAAGTCTATGGGACTCCTCTTGTGCTGAAAGCTAAGCACATGCTTTGTTGGATTGGGAGTAGAGTGTTCAGTCCCTTGCAGGATCAAGCCCTGAATCAAAATTAAAAAGACTAATGAACTTGTGAAGGATTTCACCATTATGAGTCTAGATAATAGCATATGAAGTATATTTTTGTCAAATATTCTAGGATTTTATCACTTGCCCTTTGTGTTAAGTATATTTTGCACTTCAAATATTTCTAAAAAGGATTTTCCTTGAGGTTTCAAATGTCAATTCCTTTCATGCCAGCCTGCACTTTCATGAGAGCTTTGATTTCAACTTTATCTCATCTTGCTAAGTGTTTCATCGGAATTAAATGAAAGTGACAGCATCCGAGTTGGTTGAAGATAATATGTTTGGAAAGAGATTATGTAAACTAGTATTATGTTTAATTAATGGATGTCTAAACAGAGACCTGTCTTTGCAAATCCAGTTATAGAAAAAAAGATAGCCTAGTGGCACACCTTCACAAAGCTATTTTCATGCACTTAGGTCTATAAAGAATGCAAATAAGCAATGTGTCTGTCCCTTGTATGCAGTAGGATATCTTCATCCAGAGCAAAGATGTTGATCTTTAGTTTAACAAAGAATTATGAAACAAAATAAAGTTAGTATAAACCTTGAAAAGAAGATACTTTATATTTAGGTTTCAGAGTAGCAGCCATGTTAAGTTTGTATCAGCAAAAAGAACAGGAGTACTTGTGGCACCTTAGAAACTAACAAATTTGAGTATAAGTTTGTGTGACCTTTGCTTATTAGCACAGTAGTGTCTAGGAAGTGGACCGCTTGTGTGGATTGGTCTAGACTGAGGTTGACAGACAGCCCCCCAACCTGAAGCAAATTCTTCAGCAATCACACACCATACAACAAAAACACTAACCCAGGAACCTCTCCTTGCAACAAAGCCCGATGCCAACTCTGTCCACATATCTATTCAAGTGACACCATCACAGGACCCAATCACATCAGCCACACCATCAGGGGCTCATTCACCTGCACAAATACCAATATGATATATGACATCATGTGCCAGCAATGCCCGTCTGCCATGTACATTGGCCAAACTGGACCGTCTCTATACAAAAGAATACATGGACACAAATCTGACATCAGGAATCATAACATTCAAAAAACAGTAGGAGAACACTTCAACCTCTCTAATCACTCAGTGACAGATGTTAAGGTGGTAATTTCGCAACAAAAAAGCTTCAAAAAACAGACTAATGAGAAACTGCTGAACTTTAATTAATATGCAAACTAGATACCATTAACTTAGGTTTGAATAGAGACTGGAAAATGGCTTGGTCATTACACCAATTGAATCGGTTTCCCCATGTTAAAAGTATCCTCACATCTTCGTGTCCACTGTCCAAAATGGGCCATCTTGATTTTCACTTCAAAAGTTTTTCCTCCCCTGCTGATAATAGCTTCTCTTCATTAATTAGCCTCTTACAGTTGATACGGTTATTTCCACCTTTTCATGTTCTCTGTATGTACAAATATCTTCTTACTGTATGTTCCATTCTATGCATCCGATGAAGTGGGCTGTAGCCCACGAAAGCTTATGCTCAAATACATTTGTTAGTCTCTAAGGTGCCACAAGTACTCCTGTTCTTATATTTAGGTTGTGAACAGATAGCATTATCTATTAGCATACCACCAGAGATGGGGGAACCTCAAAAGGGGTTGGAGTTTATAGCGTCTTCAGTCTTGAAACAGAAGAAATAGTCTCACAGAACAGAAGAAACTTCAAGTGCAACCACTGTGTGTATATATAACATAGTATAATCAGGAGAGGCCCCTATCTTGGGGCCTCTCCTTTTGTCCTTCCAGACCCATGAACATGATACAGTTCTGCAGTGACCTAAAATCCTACTTTAGCCGTCTCCAGCTCAAAGAATACTTTCAACACACCTCTGAACAACATACTAACCCACAGAATCCTTCCTACCAACGCTATAATAAAAAGGATTTTTCATCGACTCCTCCTGAGGGTCGAAACAACAGACTGGACTTCTATATAGATTGCTTCCATCAACGTGCACGGGCTGAAATTGTGAAAAAGCAACATCACTTGCCCCATAACCTAAGCCGTGCTGAACACAATGCCATCAACAGCCTCAAGAACAACTCTGACATAATCAAAACGGCTGACAAAGGAGGTACTGTTGTCATCATGAATAGGTCGAAATATGAACAAGAGGCTGCTAGGCAGCTCTCTAACTCCACATTCTACAGGCCATTCTGATCCCACTAATGATTACCAAAAGAAACTACACCATCATCTGCTCAAAAAACTCCCTGAGAAAGCACAGGAACAGATCTGTACAGACACATGCCTAGAACCCCGACCAGGTGTATTCTATTTGCTACCCAAGATCCATAAACCTGGAAATCCTGGA
>NC_133787.1:19068891-19074362 GCF_003597395.2 Chelonoidis abingdonii | reverse complement strand
TGTTCCATTCTATGCATCCGAAGAAGTGAGCTGTAGCTCATGAAAGCTCATGCTGAAATAAATTTGTTAGTCTCTAAGGTGCCACAAGTACTCCTGTTCTTTTTGCGGATACAGACTAACACGACTGCTACTCTGAAACCTGGTATGATTAGTGTTGCTGTAGAAACCTGCACTTTCACATTTCTGATATTTTACTTTTACATTCAATGTGAGTTGTAACATTGCATTAGTGTACTTTATGCATTTCAGGTGGGTTTTTCATAAGTGCTCACTGTTAGGGTAACTCTGCTACCACTGAAATCAACTGTAAGAGTCAGTAATGGAAGCAGAGTTAGGCCAGTGAAAAATCCCACTTGTAAACTCTTTGGGGCAAGACCTATTCTTTCGTATGGGTCTGTATAGCACATAGGAAAATGGGGCCCAACCTGACTGTAGCCACTAGGCACTGCTGCAATATAAAAAATGTTCATTATTTTATTTAAGATTGTGTTGTGCATGCATACAATATGCATGCATAAGGTTTCAGGTCTGGAGCTTCTTATAAATAAAAGGTATATTGAGAACTAATAATGAGGCTATGGTTTCACATAAGTGAATATGGTTATTTTTGCAAAGAGTCTGTTTAAAGCCAGGCATGTTTTGTTTATTTGTTTTTCCACCACCACCCTTGTTGAGATGCCGGTTTTGTAATCTGTAAAACCAGAGGAAGTTCTATACCAGAGTGCCTTCTAGTGGTTAAAGGGTACACATCTAAGGTAACGTTTGCTAAAGAATTATCCAATTTCAACACACACATAATTTCTAGAGATATCACAGTGAGATTATCTGCTGATAACCCACTAGTTTGTGGGTCTCCCTCTGAATCCTATTGTAATCACAAGTAATTCTAGCCACAGATACACACAGTTTAGGCAAGTAGGATGATTATTAATCAAATGAATATGACCAATAGAAAAAAGAATGTTTAATACAAAACAAGGTATTGGTAAATTTTGGGCAAATGTTTCAAGTGCTCCGGCAGTCAGCCCATTCTGAAAACACAGGACAGATGTCAGTTGGCTAGCGTAATAGCCCAATTCAGCTCACAGTGAACTTTTTGATAGGACATGTTTAAGTGGTAGCCACATGTACATGTAGAAAGTTTAGAGAATACTGAACAACTGATTTACAAAACAAGCACACAGATCTCTCTCTCACACTCTCTCTCTGCCTTGGAGTTTTGTGCCGCCAATCACTGTAGTAGCTGAGCTCAAATTGCCGAAGCACAAGGACATTATACAGACTCACAACTAAAGTATTTTTCAGCAATAGTTGATGGTATTTACTGCACTATAATTAGCTGCAGCTTTCTGAATTCAACCACACGCCCACCACAAGTACGGTTGTCTCAGCTTCCCATGTCAGTGCCCAGAGTTGTCTCCAATTTAAAACATAGCTAATTTTACCTCAGTTGTGTCTCAGTCAGTATTCGACATTTCAAAAGAAAAGTGAAAGCTTGAGGGGCATCCTGGTCACTCGGTACTAACCAACTACACATTGGGCAGATCAGCCTTCAACATGGAGTCAGTGCAGGCAGGATAAGGCCTTGCTTAAAAGAAAGCAAAGGCCATATATTCTCAAGCTATCTAAACATTTTTCCTTCACCTTTCCTGAAGGACTTCCATTGTTTGCAATTTACCCTTAAAGGGAGAGAGCCTTGTTGCCACTAAATCTACCGTGCACCAGGCCCCTGCTGGGTGTAGCTTCTCCTAGAAAAATAATTTCTACATGTCATGGAGTGAGCAGGCATAGTTAGCCCCAACTTCCAAGCCCAGAGGATTGTGCCAAATAATTCTTTAGGGTCATTGTTAGCCATGGCAGTTTACAACATCCCTGGGACTACTGTGAACTACTCCAGGGGCCAGGCTAGAGCAAAACCAATCCTAAGACTGGGAGGTACAAATGGCTTCCCTGCAACCTCCTCCAATGCACCAAGCACTGTTAAGATCTACCTCAGTAGACTTTGAATCAGGCCTACTGGCCTGAAAGGCTATTGAAAAAAAAAGTGGAAGATAATAGGGAAGGTGTCTGTTTATACGCATTTATAATTTTCCCCCTCTTATTTCTTTTGGGGGAAGGCCACCATGCTTCAATGGACCCCTATGACATCCTCTTTAAAACGACCTCCTTCATCTAAAATATCTTGAGGAATCTGACCATTATTCAAAACAGCATGGTGCCATAATGGCTAAAGCTATTGTCTAAGTCTGGCTAACACCATAGCAAGGGTCCTGAGTATTCCACAGCCACAGAATTCACCCTTGTCACACAATTTTGACCAAAATGTGACCCTTTTAGAAAAGCTACATTTCTAGACCCAGTAGATGTGAAACAAATTTTAAATGCTTTTAGGAGCATAGTATTGGTATACTGCCTAGCCCCAGCTTAGTTGAGACCATCTAGCACTACAACATTAGTGGGCATAGATCAGCTTTTACAGTCCACTCCTTAGTACCCGGCCCGAGGAAGCTAATGATCCAACCAGAAGACCAAATTCAGTCACGTGCCACTGGAGGCATATTGTGCATATGCTAAGACAACTACAATATTATAAATGTTAAAGAACACATGCACAGAGTGTTAACCAATTCAAAGTTGTCTTCCAGAGTATGCATACAGCCTGAAACAGCTCTAAGAAGTCTGAATAGCTCCCATTCATCTCAGTAGACATTAACTTTGAAACTTAATATTGACATTTAAATTGTTCTAAAACTATTTCGCTGATGACCCTTTGAACAGAAAAATCCAGCTCATGTGCTTATCCCACAAGTAGCCAACAATTTTTCCAGGTTGTCCTGGATGCGAAAATCCCTGTCTCCTACCTAGCTGCCAAAATCATCAGAATCCCAGTGGCAATATGTAACTATTGTTATAAATGTTATCAGTTCAAAGATGTGGAGCACATTGAATATGGAGCATATTGAATATACCAACAATAATGTAAGAATGTAATATCAAATTCGATATGCAAGAGCTGCACTAGTTGTATTTTCCATTTTCATATTTAAATTCAAAACACTAAGAACATTATTCCTGTTAAACAAAGCTAAAGAACATCCATTAGCCACAACATTAAAAAAGGGAAATGTTAGTTTTGTCCGATGAGGGTTTCAGCATTCTCTTCTCTACTGGTTCTTTTGGAATTTCCAGTGATTATGCTGTGGGGTCAAAAAAAAGCCACACACAACTCACAAACATCACACCTCCTTCAAAAATCATAAGAATAAAACAACCCACGATCAGCACCCAGTGTGCAATTTGGAAAAGGTAACACCACACACAATTAGATAACTTATCTTGCAGTAGGAGCACCTGTAAGTTCTTTTTAAATGAAAAAATGTATGGTTAAGACAAAATATATTGTCAGAATGTAAGGACAGAAGGGACCACTAGATCACCTAGTCTGACCTCCTATATACCACAAGCTGTCACCATCACCTAACCCACAGAGGAAGTAAGACCAAAGCAAATGAGACCCACAGGAGACAAGACGTACGTGCCACAGGCAGAGAATAGGAGGGACCAAGGCGCACCAGTGTAAAAGTGTTCTTTGCCAGCATCCCATTTCAGTCTTCCCCATGATTTTGGTGTAGTAATAGACATTTCACAGCCACTACTGATTCTAGTGTAATTTAATGAGATGAACTGGAGAGAAAGTAATCAGGTGACTAAATCATATTCAATAAAGATGGCTTAGCAGACGATGATGTAGCTGTGTTGGTCCCAGGATATTAGAAAAATAAGGTGGGTGAGGTAATATCTTTTACTGGACCAACCAGTAAAACTCTTTTGGTGAGAGACACAAGCTTTACACAGAGCTCTTCTTCAGATCTGCGAAACACACTCAAAGTATTAGTAGACCTCATTCTATGGAATTGTATGGGTCTGATGCATTAGCATTACTGCTACCACAGCTGCTTTTATAGTGTGTTACCACAATGACACATCAAGCCTGAGGGAGCAGAACTATAGTTTTAAAACATGAATTAGACACACAAGTTCATCTTGAATAATACGGAACAGAGGAAGGATAGAATAAGAAGGAGATGGATCAATCCACTACTGAGGAGAAGACAGCTTAAAAGAGAAGGATCCACAGATACAGTTAAATCAGACCGTCCCCACCTTCCCTAAAGTCTCATACACAGAAACCCGAGAGAGGAGAAAATTAGCTGCAGAATCCTCTATAATCCACTATAGAAACAATAACCTTAAATGTTTTTTACTTAAGGGAAGTAGTCACTTAATGTAGTCACCTACAATCTTCTGCATCCTGTTTTTGTCCTGAGGCACAGCCGGCAGTTGTTGCTTTCTGCTAGAAAGTGCCATCTTGAAAAATATGAATTAGGCTGGGATTTGGGAATGCTCTCTATTTACAGCATCATATGGTGGTCTAAATGAATAACTGCACTCTCCAATTGTGATGCACGAAAAACAGATGTTGGTTTATTCTTATCCTGTTTTTATTTATTATTCTTTCTCCACTACTGGAGCATCCCCCTGCAGGCCTGAGAAGGCTCAGAAGGAATGTTGTTTTTAGTAGACTTTTATGGTAGGCAGAGGAGGAAAGTCAACAGAAAATAAAACTGAGATACATGCATATTTTGGGATATGGGAACAAACTTAGAAAGCTGGGGAAGGCTGGGTGGCCAGGGTCTATAAAAGTAGTTTCCAGGCATTAAGCACAGGTCAAAGCACCTCTTTTTACAGGTCTTATTGTGCAATTGCAGTTATAGCTCTGAACTCTTTTTTTTTTTTTTAAACAAACACATTAAGACTTCTTCTGAGAAATAAGTGGCCATTTGTGCCACACAACCACAGTGTAACAGATCTGAAAGTCTAATTACAGTAACTCCTCACTGAACATTTTAGTTATGTTCCTGAAAAATGCACCTTTAAGTGAAATGATGTTAAGTGAATCCAGTTTCCCCCATAAGAATTAATGTAAATTGGGGGGGTTAGGTTCCAGGGCAGCTTCCCCTACTCTGCAAGCACCAGGGGCAGGGGGTTTAACCCTCAGCCTGCCCACTCCACCCCTTCCCCCAAGGCCTCACTCTTGACCCACCTCTTCTCCTGCCCCCCCAAACTCCTCCCCCTTTACTTTGCATGCAGCATCCTGGCTCCTCCTTCCCTCCTTTCTAAACACTGCAAGCCAGTTTATAGCCGTGTTTGGGAGGCAGGGGAGGGAGTGAGGAGGCATGCCAAGTCCTCACTCCTTGCCCCTCCCTCCTGCCCAGGGCAATCATCTGGCTTGCCACGTTCAGGAGGCAGGGGACAGAGGGGGAGTCTGTGCACTGAGTCCTCGCTCCTCCCCTCCTTCAAAACACTGCAAGCCAGCTGATTGCCACAGGCAGGAGGCGGAGGGAGGAGGCACTGATTCACAGGGTCTGCCAGCGGGCGGGAGGTGCTGGGAAGGGGGGGGGGGGGGGGGG
>NC_133787.1:18940048-19067992 GCF_003597395.2 Chelonoidis abingdonii | reverse complement strand
CCCCCCCCCCCCCCGATTCAGAAATTTCTCTTCTATAACCTTTCTAATCTCATGCAGTCTGCTGTTCTTGCATTTACAGTCAATTGATTGCATGGGATTCATCATTTTCTACAGACTGCTCTTGCCTTTGCTATTATGTAGAGATGCTAATCCCTTAATAATTTGTGGACCAACTAGAGAGGCATTTCCATCTTTCAGGTGTTTATGTGATTTCCTTTTGGAGACATTTCATGTGAATAAAGAGGTGCCAAATTAATTTGATTTACAGACGGTTCTTGGGCTCCATTTTTATCTAACACCTTGATTTTATATTCCATACTTATAGTGACTATTCATCCCATGCTGTTCTTTCACATCTTCTGTGGTGGCTACAGACTGGGGATATCCAAAAGTCAAAAGAGCAAATTGACACAAAGATACTACTCAGAGCTAATCTAGAGCATAAGTAGAGAGGTTCTATCCAGTAGTGCCAATCACAAATCATTCAAAAGTCTGTCAGCACCCCTCCCTCCCAAAAAAAATTAAAAGAATGCATTTTAGGATATTTTATTCTCTTTCTAGGTTTTGATCCTTTAAGGTTCACATTTTTGAGCTAGGCGTAATCATGAAGGCTAGAAACTATTTTTAATATGATAGATGGTTTTTTTCTGTAATAACCCAGCTCTAGAAACAAGGGCTTTAAGAAAGGCACCTAATATTATTAGGCTCACAGTAAGATCCTGAATGCTGACAACACTGTAGTAATGGACATAAAATAGGGTAAACCCTGCCTACAGATGAGTCCCCATTACAAAACTTAATTTAAAAAAAAAAAAAAAAAAAAAAAAAAAAAAAAAAAAAAAAGACTTTTGCATCCATAGCACAACCATGATAAGACCTCCATTCTGTATTAACCAATTATCTTTATCCCCTTTAGAAGTAGATTATTGCATTTAAAAAAAAAAGACTGACATTCCAATGTTTGAATTCCTTTTATACTAAAAACAAAAAAAACCCAAAAAAACAAAAAAAAACCAGTTAGTGTATTGCAGTACAGTGATTGCAAATCTATCATAAGAGCAAAACCAGAGTAAGAATCTTGCGGCTCAGTTGATTCTAACCCACTCCTGTGCAGAATCCAAAACTGACTAAAATGTGTTTGCAAATGCAACCTGACTCAAAATCATTATTCTTCTTAGCTATGCCTGGGTGAAGTTCACTTCTCTGTGGAGGACCAGCACAATGCGATCCCCACAATCTCAAGATGTAAGCTTTATCTGCTAAAGGAGGAGGAGGAAAGGCTCCTCCATAAAGGGTTCTCCCCAAATTCAGTTCATGGCAACAGCAGATTGCGCATAATTTTGTTGTGGTGGGATTCCGCTCATTCCAGACTGGATTAGTTACATCCACAGCACACTTTGAAATAAGAGCCCAAACAGGTTATGCCTATCAATGGCAGCATCGAATGCACATAAGGGTCTGGAGGTCCCTGTTGAGGAGGATAATTAAGTGGTTTATACATGCTAAACTATTAGTTTATACCTTCCTTCAGGATCCAGCAACCAGGCCACACATATTGGTGACTATCTAGCATAGTATGTGGCATAGTATGTGCCTGTGGCACACAGGCAGATGGCTGCTTCCACAAGTTCACTGCTGGGTTCAGCGGGAAGACAACTCTGAGTCAATATAGATGGGGGGCACACTCTGGGGGGAGTAGATGCCTTTTTGCATTTATTGGCCAGGGGATGTTGGTCTATGAGCAGATGAATGGGTCAGGCAAGCTGGTGTATGGATCTGTGGGCATTAGGCTTAAAGGCAGGCAGCCTGTTCCCCTGGAGGTTCACAGCTAGACCTTGACAGTGAGAGGCTTCTGAGCTGGCATAACAAGAGGGGCATGCCCGGGGACAGGCTGATATCTCCCTTGCATTCTTTGGAAGCAAAGCAGCAGTCACTGGACAGGATTAATGTACAGCTGGGTGAAAGCTATTTGGGGTTTTGTAAGAGAGTTGACTTAATCATTAGGGTAAAGAGATTTAGGATAGATGCAGGACCTTTCCCTGGGGGTGACTGTAAACTGGTCTGAAATACTACAGTGGAGGGTATAGCGGGGAGCTGTCAGGGCTCCGTGGGCTGACAAGGCCAGAAGATGGGTAAATCATCAAGTGGCTAAATCTGTACATGAATGAGGAGGGTCAATAGTTATCCCTAAAAAACACATTTTGAACCAGAGTTATTCAGAGACGATGGGTTATACCTGCCCAAGGAAGGGCTATATTTTTGGCTATTAGGGAGAAAACTGTTAGCCATCTGGGAATCCAGATTGGGATTGATGGGGGGAGTAGGAGAAGGCAGCCATTTGCTGCTGCCTCCTGGTGGCAGATGTCCAGTACAGGTATTCATACCACAAGGGGTCTCGCTTCCTGATAAATGAGAATTTAAGTGGAGTTAGAGGAAAGCATCCTTAAACTGGCTATGGAATGGGACTGGGGCGCCTAATGTCTGGTACAGTAAAGAAATGGCACTTTCAACCTTGTATAAGGGGAGGGTGGTGTGGTCCCAGCCCCCAAAAAACCTAATAGTACCTTAGGTACAAGTGATCATGACTTGATCATATTTATAGATGTATTGTGACAAAGTTCCTCCTCTACCTTGGTGGGTCCTGCACTTATTGGCAGATTTGCTCACCTCAGTGATCTTCCTCACAGTCTGGATCAACTCCTCCTGTGTCTGATCAGAGTTGGGAGGTTTGGGGGGAACCCAGGCCCGCCCTCTACTCCGGGTTCCAGCTCAGGGCCCTGTGGATTGCAGACTGCTAGCATGCCCTTTAAACAGCTGCATACAGTACAACGCCCTGGCTACTCCCCAACCTCCCCAACAACAATCTTTGCCACCAAAACAGGACCCTACCTCCTTGCCATATCCTCGAAGCAGCACAGCCTTATCACCTTAGCTCCTTTGCCTCGCTCCACCTCCTCCACTAACACACACACACACACACACACACACACACACACACACACTTCCTCTCCTCTATCTCCTCCCTCCCTGACTGGAGTGAGCTCCTTTTTAAACCCAGATGCCCTGATTAGCCCGCCTTGATTGGCTGCAGGTGTTCTAATCAACCTGTCTGCCTTAATTAGTTCTAGCAGGTTCCTGATTACTCTAGTGCAGCCCCTGCTCTGGTCACTCAGGGAACAGAAAATTACTCAGCCAGTGACCAGTATATTTGCCCTCTACCAGACTCCTGTACCCCACTGGCTTGGGTCTGTCACAGTATAAACAGAATAAAGTTGAGACCAGTAATATAGATACTTGGCAATTTAAAAGGAATAATTTCACAAAGTTGAAAACAATGAGCCAAATCATCAAGGAGAAAGGATTTAATCAGAAATAAATGAATGATAATTAGAAATTAAGAACATTTTACTAGATGCCCAAAAAGCCACAAGCAAGGAAGATGGTATATTGGTTACAAAACTGACCTGATTTAGAGGGGAAGAGAAGGACAAATAACTATAACAAATGGAAGAAAAGGGAAACCAATAGTAATTAATATAAATCAGAACCTAGGAATTGTAGAAATTTGATAAGGGAAGCAAATGGACACATGGAGAAAACTAAAGGTTTTTTTTTTTAAAAAATATTAGAAAGAAAAGAATACTAACCATGGTATTTGGCCATTACTAGATGGAAATGGGAGAATTATCAATAATGCAGAAGATGGAGAAGTGTTTAATAAATATTTCTGTTCTGTATTTGGGGGAAAAGTGATGATGTCATCTTACTAGTGGAACTGTGTTCTCGTGTATGTGTGTGTATATATCTATATCTATATATCTATCTAAGGAAGATGATTAACAGCAGCTGTTAAAATTAGACCTTTTCAAATTAGAAGGTCCACATCACTTGCATCCAAAAGTTTCAAAACAGCTGGCTGAGGAGCTTGCTGGACTATTAATGTTGACTTTCCATAAGTTCCAGAAGACTGGAAGAAAATTAATATTGTGCCAATATTTTAAAAGGATAGATGGGATAATCCAGGTAATTATTGGCCTATCAGGGTACATCAAGACTCAGAGTCCAAGTCAATTGACTCAGGCTGACAGGAATAAAAATAGCAGGATAGAAGTTCAGGCTGGGCCCTGGGCTCTGAGACCCATCCATCCCCACTCGCAGGCTTTCAGAGCCTGTGCTACATGTACACTGTTACTTTTAGTCCAGCAACATAAACCCCACAAGCTCAGTGAGCTGACCTGGGCCAGGTTTTTTTAAATGCAGTGTAGATGTAACCCTCTAACATCAGCCCCAGGCAAGATAATGGAGTGGCTGATATGAGACCTGATTAATGAAGAATTAAAGGAGAGTAATAGAGCTAGTGCCAATTAACATGGGTTTATGGAAAATAGATTGTCAAACTAACTTGATATCTATTTTATGAGATTGCAAGTTTGATTGATAAAGAAATTGAGGCAATATACTTACACTTATCTTAAAGCATTTGAGTTGGTACCGCACTGACCTTTTGATTTAAAAACTACAATGACATAAAATTAACATAGCACAAATTAAATGGATTAAAAGCTGGCTAACTGATTAGTTACACTGAGTAGGCAAAGAATGACAAGAAGTTCAATGTCTTGAGGATACATACATATTCATCTTTCTGTTATGGCTCATTAAAAATCTCTAGCCTCCACTGACAAAAGAACCTCACAACAGCAACCCTCTTGTTTAAAAGCATATGCGAGTTAAACCTGCAAGATCCTGCAAGTCTGACCTTTATAATACTAAAGAGTTTAGACATCCGACTGGAAGTTATTTTGTTAAAATGAAAACTGACTAGAAACAAGCAGGAAGTCCCTAAAATAATGTTTTATCGTAAGGACACTAAGTAGTTACTTGTATTATCATCAGCTGTGTTTCTCCCCACCCCTTTCCACATACAGCCATCGTAGAGCTCACTGTGGTAATCAGCTATTTTTGAATTAGAATGGTTTTAAATCAGCTGCAAACATCTCAACATTGTATCTATAAAAATTCTGGAACCATTTGTAGTGTGGGACACTGCTCAATGTAAGTAAGGCTATGAGACTCTGGCCCTAAATGATAAACTTGTATATCATTTTGCACAAGACCTTCTAATAAACAAACTAGGAAAATTCAACCTAGATGGAGTTACTACGAGGTGGGTGCAAAACTGGTTGGAAAACCATTCCCAGAGAGTAGTTATCAGTGGTTCACAGTCATGCTGTAAGGGCATAACAAGTGGGGTGCTGCAGGGATCAGTTCTGGGTCCAGTTCTGTTCAATATCTTCATCAGTGATTTAGATAATGGCATAGAGAGTGCACTTATAAAGATAGTATTAAAATTAAAAATGATCGGACAAACTGGAGTAATGGTTGAAGTAAATAGGATGAAATTCAATGAGGACAAGTGCAAAGTGCAAAATCAGTTGTATGCATGCAAAATGGGAAATGACTGCCTCGGACGGAGCACTGCAGAAAGGAATCTGGGGGTCTATAGACAAAGTTCATCCCTCTCCGGGGCAATGGGGAACCACACTGCCTCCCTTAGTCCTTGCACAGCTCTTTGAGGAATCAGGAGTCCTGGCTCAAGCGGTCTGGCAGGGGGCTGAGCACATGCAGGTAACAATTAACAGATAACTAGCCCAGGCCCTGGGTCAGGGCAGGGCAGTAAAGAGTCCAAGGCACAGGGCTGAGCAAACACAGGTAAACAGCATACCCAGGCTCCAAGCAGCCTGGAAGAGGGGATACTGCCATCCACATGTTGGGGGGGGGGGGGAGTGAGGGACACAGGCCCTCCCACTCCACTGCATCCCAGCCTGGGGCCCTAGCAGCAGCACAAGGCCCGCTGCTGTGTCAGTGGGGATTCTGGCCACAACACACTGACATGGGTTCCGTCTGTGTTGCAGCCAGACTCAGGTCAGCTTCCCCCGGGCTACTTCCCAATTGGAGGTACCTGGGTCAAGGTGGTGTCCTTAGGGGGGCTGATCACCACTGGATCCTTGGGGTACGCTCAGTGACTCTCCCACACCCGGGTCCATGTCAAGTATTAGCTGGTCAGAGCAGTCTCCAGATCCACCACTGGCTGCTAGAGTCTCCCCCGCGGGAGCTGGGCTGCAGGTGTCTGGCCTCTCCGGCAGCTGCCTCTTGAGTGAGTTCTGGGTTGAGCTCTTATACTTCCCATTCTGTTGTCCAGCAGAGCTTGTCCCTCTCCAGGGCATTGGGGAACCACACCGTCTCCCTACAGGGTCAGAGTGGATCACAAGCTAAATATGAGTCAGTGTAACACTGTTGCAAAAAAAGCAAACATCATTCATATTATAATATAAGAATTACATTCTGAGTGTCATTAGAGGAGATTTTGGAACACATTGATAAACTAAACACTAACAAGTCACCAGGATCAGATGGTATTCACCCAAGAGTTCTGAAGGAACTCAAATATGAAATTGCAGAACTACTAACTGTAGTTTGTAACCTATCATTTAAAATCAGCTCCAATACCAAATGACTGGAAGATAGCTAATGTGATGCCAATTTTTAGAAAGGGCTCCAGAGGTGATCTCGGCAATTACGGGCTGGTAAGCCCGACTTCAGTACTGGGCAAACTGGTTGAAACTATATAAATGAACATAATTTGTTGGGGGAAGATTCAACACGTAAAGGGAAATTATGCCTCACCAATCTACTAGAATTCTTAGAAGGGGGGTCAACAAGCATGTGGACAAGGGAGATCCAGTATACTTAAATTTTCAGAAAACCTTTGACAAGGTCTCTCACCAAAGGCTATTAAGCAAAGTAAGCTGTCATGGAAGAAGAGGGAAGGGCCTTTCGTGGACTGGTAACTGGTTAAAAGAAAGGAAACAAAAAGGTAGGTATAAATGGTCAGTTTTCAGAATGGAGAGAGGTAAATAGTGGTGTCCCACAGGGGTCTGTAATGGGACCAGTCCTATTCAACATATTCATAAATGATCTGGAAAAGGGGTTAACAGTGAGGTGGCAAAATTTGCAGATGATGCAAAACTACTCAAGATAGTTAAGCCCTAGGCAGACAGCGAAGAGCTAAAAAAGGATCTCTCAAAACTGAGTGACTGGGCAACAAAATGGCAGATGAAATTTAATGTTGATAACTGCTAAATAATGCACATTGGAAAACATGATCCCAACTATACATATAAAATGATGGGGTCTAAATTAGCAGTTACCACTCAAGAAAGATCTTGGAGTCATTGTGGACAGTTCTCTGAAAACATCCACTCAATGTGCAGCGGCAGTCAAAAAAGTGAACACAATGGTGAGAATCATTAAGAAAGGGATAAAAAAATATTGCCTCTATATAAATTCATGGTATGCCCACATCTTGAATACTGCGTGCAGATGTGGTTGCCCCATCTCAAAACAGATGTATTGGAACTGGAAAGAGTTCAGAAAAGGACAACAAAAAATGATTAGCAGTATGGAACAACTGCCATATAAGAAGAGATTAATAAGACTGGGGCTTTTCAGCTTGGAAAAGAGATGACTAACGGGGTTGGGGGGGAGGGGAAGGAATAGGACTGAGGTTGTTACAAGGAGGGAGAAGAATTGTTCTCCTTAACCTTTAAGGATAGGACAAGCAGCAATGGGCTTAAATTGCAGCAAGGAAGGTTTAGATTGGACATGAGAAAAAAATTCCTAACTGTCAGAATGGTTAAGCACTGAAATAAATTGCCTAGGGAGGCTGTGGAATCTCCATCATTGGAGATTTAAGAGCAGGTTAGACAAACGCCTGTCAGGGATGGCCTAGATAACACTTAGTCATGCCATGAATGCAGGGAACTCGACTAGATGACTTCTCAAGGTCCCTTCCAGTCCTATGATTATCTTCAAAAAACAGTCTTTTTACTGATGAATGTGTGATTTGTTTGTTGAATGATCTCATGTTTGAGATGCTAGTGGGTTTTTGGTAAACCTGAAAGCAAATTCAAGAGTACAGCTTTGATTTTGGTATACATGATGATGCAGAATTGTGTATGACAGAGGGCCAAGGCTCTTGAAATTAGCTATGCTACTGTCACCTGAGAAAGGTACAGCTAATTGCAGCACACATTAATAAGCTTGATTGTACTGAAAAAGTATTCTGTGTTAGTATTTTTACTTCTGTTAATTACACACACAAAACACTTTTATGTTCACTGTTTCAAGAGTGTACATGTTTACAATAGCACTTCATAAAGCATAATTTACAAGCAGCTACTTAAATGCAGTGGGCCAAATCCACCTCTGGTGTAACTCCACAGAGGTCAATAGCTTTATACAGGCTTGAACTGGACTCCATTTGTTTTACCGTCTTTTGCTTTTCATTGAACATTTGGCTTCTCTTGGGAATTGTACTGTTGCAACTTTAACAGCTTTCACTAACATCCTCTGTTCCTTTAACATAAACATTTCAAAGTCAGGTTGAGGTTAAATACTGATAGAGACCATGTGTAACAAAACAAGCCTAGAGTCCAAAGAAAGGTGGCTAAACTGTCTCATACTGCCTTGCGCCTTCCCATTTTTCCCCTGGTTCTGTGAGCCAAGTCTAGCAACGTGCAGAGCAGCAAAATGCATAGATCTGCAGTCAATCATAGATCAGACCGAAATCAGTGCAGGTGGCATGCTGGCTGATGTTTAAGGAGAGAGAGTAGGTTAGCTAATTTACACAATAGTTTCTGCCAGCTGTAATTTCAGCCTCTGAACGCTCTGGAAATTGCATCCAAAACACTTGGGTTCGGGAGGGTGAACAGGTTGGCTAAAACTGCAGTGTGAAACATAGAATGACAAAGTATCTTTGCATCCTTCCTCTACCCCCTATTTTCGGGGGGGGGGGGGGGGGGGGTCAGGGAGGTGTAAGTGTAACATGAGCAAGCAATGAAATTTTTTGTTTGCAAAGTTTTCAGATATACTTTTAAATTGCTCAGGCTTTCATTTTTCTTTTTTCAAATTTCCCTTCTCAAAAGTCTACTATGTACAGCATTACCTGAAACCATCTACCTACAGCTTTGGTTTCATTCTGTTCTATTTGCCAAATCCACCTTGGAAAGCCAAAAATTGTTCTCCATCTTCTGTATAGTTTTAGATACTATTATAATGTGTACATCATATTGAACTGCAGGCCTTTACTTTACAGTTACAGTGTGTACATCTGGAATTTTTTGGCCTTAACATGATTTTTACATACAGTAGAATCTTACAGTTCCAACTTGATCAGTCAGCCACACACCTCATTTGGAACCAGAAATACACAATCTGGCAGCAGCAGAGAAAGGGGAGGAGGGAGGCAAATACAGTACAATGTTCAATGTAAACTACTAAAAGAAAATAAAGGGAAAGTTTAAAAAAGATTTAAATTATCTTGTCAAATGAAACAAGCACAAACAGTTTAAGATGGTTAAAAGCAGTTTTCTTCTGCATAGTGAGGTTTCAAACCTGTATTAAGTCAATGTTCACTTGTAAACTTTTGCAAGAACCATAACATGTTCAGAGTTATGAACATTTTAGAGTTATGAACATCCATTCCCAAGGTGTTTGTAATGTAGTAACATACGCAGCACTACTGCATAGGTTTTAAGAACATTCTCCCTTTCAGTTTGTTAAATTAATGTAAATTCATACAGTTAATACTACTAATATTAACTATGAACTAGGCCCCATCTCCCACTGACCAGATTCTGCATCACCACATGACATAGACCATATCTGTTCAGGTGAGTAAGCACAGACCCTCAGCTTTCACTTTAGTGGGAGGTTGGCCTATATAAGAACTGCAGAATTTGGCCCAAAAGGAAGCAGCTACTATTGATAAAGAAAAGTAGCAAAAGAAAATTAAAAACAGCTGCTATATCTGTAAAGCACTCTTATGAATATTCAGCCACTAAAACAAAAACAAAAACAAAAAAAAACAAAAAAAAGGAGCAGCAAGCATATGTTGCCTGACTGAATTTAAAAAACCAAAACAAAGCAGTGAGTGTTAGCAACATATCAGATCCCAACATCAGGATTACAACTGTACTGTGTCAGGCAGTGGGGAAAAATTTCACTGGTAGAGTGAAATGGGTGAAGTTTGCCATGTCTCCATTTGGCAATATACATCATTTAAAACAAACTAAAAAAATCCACATCCCTACATGAACGAGAAAAGTATCAGATCTGCAACCAGATGAGATTTAGGACAGTGCACAGAACGCTATATTGTCGGCAGATTCTGAATCAAGAAATAGCCCTTTTCTGCTTGTGGATGCAACCTAGGACCAAGACCATGTGCTGACTGTCCAGAGTCAAATCCAAACTTTGAAGAAGCACAGATGTCAAGGTCAGGTACGTCTATCCCCAGTTGTATGCATTTGTGCCAGTGGGTTAAATTTAGCTTGTGCTTCCGTAAACTGTTTTCCCCACATAACAGGAGGAAGCTGCCTTTTCATTTTAAGAGGCAAAGAAGGTCATCAATACTGGTGTTGGGATATATAGTAGTATATGTTACAATACATTATAGGCCATGTGGGCCTGGTATAAATGCTGTGTGCTGGACATGGGTATGTGAGTTGGCAACTGAAGCAAGGATTTAAGGTTGTAAGCAGTCAAGAATTGTCTGTGAAAAATAAATTGTCATGTCCATAAGAGGAAACGGAATGTCTTGGATTATGGTGGCCTGCCCAGAACTACTTTCCTGGAGTTATGGATGAAAGGCTTAGTAAACAGACAAAGAGCTAATTACATGATGACTGGTCAATAAAAAAAAAAAAAAAAGGTTGCTTGCTATAGCTGAAGTCAGAGTCAGACACTGACCCAGACCCCTGAAAGAGAAGGGCGTGTAATGTGGGGCTCCCTACGCTTTGTGATCAGACTGAATTTTGACTGGCCATCAGGTTTTCCTTTGGATCTTCAGACTCTGGTGTAGTATGAAAGGAGTGTGAATGTGCATGAGTGGGGTTTATACTGTAATACTTTAAATATTTTTACTGATTATGTACCAACACTGTGTCTAGTATCTGCCTGCTCCCCCATCCCAAAGGGAGGCCTCTCTCAGAGCCAAACACTGGTTCTACCAGGAATGAAGGCTCTAGATTCTATGGAGCTTTGTTCCTACACCAGACACTGGAGAGAGGTGTGGGGCAAAGGGGGCTCAGTACAGGACTACTCTAAGTTGCATAGGCTTGTAACTACCCTCTGTGAGCTATTACGCTGACACATATAGCCAGAAGCACTATATGCTTTAATCACACACCTTCTCTGCACTGGGTGGGGGTGGGCAGGGAATGGAGCTGTCATGCCAATCTCATATCAGGTCAAAAATCCTATTGTAACAAGGGTACAGGCCCTGCTTAATCCCCCTTTTCACTGACAGTCTCATAAAAAGGTGTCTTTTCACAAGTGACAGTCTGGTCCAAAGCATCTCGTTGTGGTAGGAGCACCACGGTTACATTTCACCCACATCAGACAGTCTGCTATAGTTTTCCTCTCCCCAACATACGACACACCTATCACATAGCAATATCTGCACTTCGGCCTATATTATGCCTGATGCCAAATCACAGGCCATGATTTAGCAGTGTGAAGGGGTATTAGCAGGAATCCCCAGAGGCATTGTGGCAGACTTGTCTAGAGCAGTGGTTCTCAACCAGCCATCCAGGGCCTCCTGGGTGAGCAGAAGCATGTTTCAAAATAAACCAGAGAGCAGGGCAGGCATTAAACTTGCTGCAGCCCAGGGTAGAAAGCCAAAACCTGAACCCTGCCTGCCTGGGGCTAAAGCCAAAGCCCCAGCAACTTAGCTGTGTTGGGGCCCAGGCATGGGGCTCCAGGCAATGGCTCTGCTGGCTACCCACAACACTGACCCTGGCTTTTAATCTACTGGATAAGCAGGGAAACAGTGTGGCACAGGCAGGTGGGCTGTGGAGTTTTGATAGCATGTTGGGGGGGTGGGGAGAGCCTCAAAAAAGAAAAAGGTTCAGAAGCCCTGGTCTAGAGGCACCAGGGTAACATGTGGTAGAGCTGAGGCTATGACAGCTTTTAAAGTGCTGCCCCACAATGGTTTAGCTCCAAGGACCAATGTGGGAAAGGGGTGAAGCCAAGTCTCCAATCACTTTGGAGAAATACAGTATTGGCAGGGAGGAAGCCTGTTCACATCCAGTTTACTGTTCATCCCCTTTGGGACAAGAAAGCCTTGTCACTTAATTGTGACCTGTGTGGGTTTCCACCTCTTACTGCACTTGGTGCAGAGCCATCTCTCTCTCCTAATTTATCAAAAACAGCTGCAAATAAAAAAATTCCACACCACACATCCACCCCCGACCAACACAAAAGGTACTGCAGGTACCTTCAAGTTTCAGATACTCCACTTTTCAAAAGGAACACAGACGCCTGAGGACATAGTGGTATGACAAGACTCCCATAAAAAGATCAAAAATGTCTTTCAGGAATATGTTCAGAATAGAAGATCTCTACGTATGTTATTTTTCTGTAATGGGGTGTGCATGTGTAAATAAAAAAAAACAAACACACACACACACACACTTGAGATGCCACAATATTAGCCTATTACTAGCCTCTGGAAGTAATAAAATGCCATCTAACTTCCAAAACCCAAGAGTTAAGAAAAAGGAGGAAAAAAATACTGTTGCATGTGTTCAGAGGGATATGAGAGATTCTTAGATAAATACATTTGACCCTTTTACGGCAGAAGTGATCACAACTGGCAAAGGATCCACCTGTTTTCTACAGAAACCAACATTTGCCATTCTGACAGCTCATCACTAGAGACATTATTTATTCATGCTTTCATGGTCCTCTGCCCACACAGACTATTCTAACATGTTTTTGATAATGTCACACAACTGCCAAGGAATGAGGTTTCTCAGCAGAGTGCACCTAACTTCCCCTCATACACGTTACACATTGTTCCACAAACTTGGCCATGTAATGAAGACTCTTCAGAGACTATGATGCATGACAATAGTGCACCCTGCCAAGCAAGATGCCTGGCAGCATTTTACAGCTGTTTCCCCAAGGCTGATCTTTCTCACATGGGCTCAAACCCTGTTCCCGGTGCCCCCACCACATCTTAGTCCCTTTGTTTCTTCATGTGTTTTCAGCAGTCTTCTTTCTTGGGAAGGGAGGCAGTGAAGAAGAGCCTAGATTAACTCACTCCCCAGCCTTAAACAGGATTTACATATGGCAGGAATCCTTTGTTTCTTAGTTTGATCCCCACCCCCTTCAGTGGAAAAGTACCAGCATTTCAAGATGTTGTCTGGTACTAGGTGACAGGATCACAGGACCCTGAAGTGTCAAAATAGCATCCCAGGAAAATTCTCAGGAAGGAGGTAGATTAGTATCTTCAAAGTCCTATTGTTCTTCCTAATGGCCCATCCAGGCTGCTTGCATACAGTCTGGGGGGTGTTCACCAGGTGAAAAACAGTTATAATTATTACAGTCAGCGGGGGCTCCAAGCGTGTGCCTGGGGCAGCAAGCTGTGGGGGGGGGGGGGGGTGCCCTGCCAGTCCCTGCAAGGGCAGCAGGCAGGCTGCCTTTGGCGGTGCACCTGCGGGAAGTCTGCCAGTCCCGTGGATTTGGTGGCAATTTGGCGGCAGGTATGCTGAAGCCACGGGACCAGGGACCTCCCGCAGGCATGTCACCGAAGGCAGCCTGCCTGCTGTGCTTGGGGCAGCAAAAAAGCTAGAGCCACCCCTGATTACAATCGACATTTCTAACTTCAGATACGGAAATGATACTTGCATACAAATAAGATAATCTCATTCAGTAACTCAACCTTTCCAATGATCTCAACATGACCCATCTTGCATAAATGTATCTTAGTTATGCCATAATAATAGCATAACAATATTTCTATGAAGACTATGAAAAGCAATGTGTCATCCTCCTTCTAAATTGGGCAAGCAGCATAAGCATTTTAACTACAAAGGAGTAACCAACTCCTCAACAGGACTCGATGCCGGTGCAAATGATTTTCATAATTACTAAACATGATCAGCAAATGCAATGGAGAAGAAATCAATCTTCTCCTTTCAGAATTTCTTAAAGCCAAATACTCTAAGGCTTCAAACATCCAGGCCCTTTAAGTGATTCTGAAGCCTCAGAATTTGCTATGAAATCCACCTTCGCTCCCTTCAGAATATGCTTGAGACTAGAGTCACATTTAAAATATCCATCCAAGCAGCCTTGTAAGAATAACCTTTACAATGCAAACTGAGTGTCAATCAATGCAGATTGTACTTCCTGAAACAATCTGTCCTAGAGGCAGGAGTTGCCCCATTCATTTCAATAGCTATTAACTCTAAAACCTTAAGATGACAATTTAAATGTCAATATTAAGTATTTCATCGCTTATAATATTAGTACTACTGGATGATTAATATGATTTTGCCCAATCCTAAACTGCCTCTCAAACGTCTCTAGATATCTAAAGCCCCAACAAGCCCCTACCCAGCTGCCCAAACTTGCTGCTTCACCTCATGCCTAGGGTGACCAGATAGCAAATGTGAAAAAAATCAGAACAAGGATGAGGAGTAATAGAGGCATCTATAAGACAATATCCTGATTTTATAGGGGCTGTACCTATAAAATCAGGACATCTGGTCACACTACCCATGCCCAATGACTTTTTTAATGCCATTACACCTTTCCTCTTTATCATGGTATCAATCTAGTTGGATATCTAAAATACACAGGAGAAAGAGCATGAAACAGATGGCATTAATTCAACCAGATTAATCTGTCCCCTTAGCCAAGGCTCAAGTAGTTTTATACAGAATGGGATAGATAGATAGATAGATACACACACACACACACATATACACATACATACATACACACACACACACAGAGCCACATCCTTCAGAAAGCTGCTTCTTGCACTAATTTGTTATTTTAGCCAAAGCTTCTACAGCTCCTAACCCAAAATGACAGGAACCAAATATCTGAAGTTATTACAAGAGTACTTTAAAATAGGACAGTTGTTTAAGGATCAATGAAATCAGCACATTGTCACAGGAAAAGAGAAAGAAGTGGGGATTTGTGTGTGTCTCTCTCTTTCACGTGAGAATCTTAAAGGTTGTAGGAGTGGAACACATTGCTTGATGTAAATAAGTAGCCTATCATTTGCAGGGGACTTCCTCTTTCAACAGGAAAGAATTTCAAGTTCCAAAACACTAGAAGACATACTAGGAAATCATTGTAAACTTTGCTGCATTAAAGCTCCAATCCAGCAAAGTTTGCAAGTAGTATTAATAATGGCACGCGCACACATACACACACACCCCGCCCATATTTAAAAGATTTGCTGGATAAGGGGTTTTAGTCAGGATTGCTCCTGAAGATCTTTACATTTGCCCCTAAAAATTCTTTCTAAAACATTTTAGATTAAGGTAACTGCTGACTCTCAGGGATTCTTCCCTGAAGTCTTCCCACAGGTCTGATTTAGGAGCTTCCTTCTCTAGTTATCCTCTTCCTCCAGGGATAGTCCCAGGATGCAAGCACCATCTCTGTAATTCCTTTCCCAGAAAGAGGAGACTCCTAACTACTCCTTGCAAGTACCCTGCAGTTCTTACCACCTCAGCTGATTCTCCCCTGCTGAGTCTAATCCTTAATCACCTGTCTCCCCCTTCAGATGCCACAGAATGGGCTAATTGGGTTTTCTGAAGCCCCTTAAACTCCTCACTGGACTTGAAAGGGTTAATACACGCCCATTACACCATCTTTATACTAGCAGAGCACCTAGCACCGGGGGACCTTGATCCTAATAGAGGACTCCAGATCTCCCCTCACTACAAATGACAAATAGCAAAGCTTTTTTAATTTATTATTGGTAAATATCTTTACCTGATCTTCCTGTCTTTAACATCCGTTTTACTACCAAACTGCCAATAATCACAGTACTTAAACTCTCGTTTTAAGACACATTCAAAATCTATTGCAAGAGAAGCCTTGCATCTAAGTTTAGCAGTAATGTTAGTGTGCAACATCTTGTTAACATGTGTCATGCTGTATGCCACCACAATGTAAATTTAAAGCTAACAAAATTCTGCAGATCTAACAAATTTTACCATCATCACTACTTGCACTTGCTATCTGCTGTTTCAGCAAATGACAGTTAGAAATGATTGCAGCAAAAAAATAACCCCACATGACACATCTGACGTTTCTCCATTGCCCCAAAACATTTTTGAATACACAGAATCATAGAAATGCAGGACTAGAAGGGACCTAGAGAAGTCATCAAGTTCAGCCCCCTGCAGAGGCAGACCAAGTAAACCTAAATCATCCCCGACAGGTGTTTGTCCAACTTGTTTTTAAAAACCTCCAGTGTTAGGGACTCCACAACCTGCCTTGGAAGCCCATTCCAGAGCCTAACTGCCTGGTCCTCCTCCCTCCCAATATCTAACAAATCTCCCTTGCTTCAATTTAAGCCCCATTACTACTTGTCCTACCTTCAACCTGGAGAACTGATAAAGGCTATTCTAAAGAAATCAGTGAACACAGTGGTTCTCAAACTATTGTACTTGTTACCCCTTCCACATAGCAAGCCTCTGAGTGTGACCCCTCTAAAATATATAAAGAAGTCTTTTTAATTTATAACACCATTATAAATGCTGGAGGCAAAGTGGGATTTGGAGTGAAGACAGACAGTTCACAACCCTCTGGGAGGTCCTGACCCCCAGTTTGAGAATCCCTGCTTTGACATATCTGGAAACTTAAGACTAAATATGGCCAGATTTGTTTTAAATTAAAAACCATGCCTCACAAGGCAGGTTTTCTAAACCCTTTTACTAGGGCTGTCAATTGCAGTTAATCATGATTAATTGCAGTGTTAAACAATAGAATACCAATTGAAATGTAATAAATTTTTTGCATGTTTTTCCTACATTTTCCAATATATCAATATCAATTACAACACAAGTGTACAGTGCTCACTTTAATTTTTTTATTACAAATATTTGCACTATAAAATGATAATAGTATTTTTCAATTCACCTCATATAAATACTATAGTGCAATCTGTCGTAAAAATGCAACTTACAAATGAATTTTTTTTTTTTTACATAACTGCACTCAAAAAAACCCAATGTGAAACTTGACAGCCTACAAGTCCATCTAGTCCTACTTCTTGTTCAGCCAATCGCTAAGACAAACAAGTTTGTTTACATTTATGGGAGATAATGCTGCCCACTTCAGACATTCAGATGCCATTGTAATTAAGAATAGGCATTTGCATGACATTGTTGTAGCCCGTGTCACAAGATATTTAAATGCCAGAGGTACTAAGACTCATATGCCTCTTCATGCTTCAGCCATTGTTCCAGAGAACATGCTTCCATGCCGATGACACTCGTTAAAAAAAATAATGGGTTAATTAAAATTTGTGACTGAACTATTTGGGGAAGAATTGTAGGTCTCCTGAAAGGGGTGAAAGTAACTTAAATGACTTACCAGTATGCCAGAGTCTGGAGCAGGGACATGGCCTCAACCGGAAGGGGCATGGCCTTTCAAGATTTACGCCATACCAGACCGGACCGGCTTACTTTCACCTCTGTCTCCTGCTCTGTTTTACCTGCATTCTGCCATAAATTTCATGTTTCAGCAGTCTCAGATGATGACTCAGCACGTTTGTTTGAAGAACACTGTCACTGCAAGTTTGACAAAATGCAAAGAAGGTACCAATGTGAAGTTTCTAAAGATAGCTACAGAACTCAACCCAAGATTTAAGAATATGAAGTGCCTTCCAGAATCTGAGAGGGATGAGGTGTGGAGCATGTTTTCAGAAGTCTTAAAAAAGACCACCACTCTGATGTGGAAACTACAAAACACAAACCAACAAAAAAAAAAAAAAAGTGTATCAGTGTTCTGCTGGTGGCATCTGACTCAGATGATGAAAATGAACATGCGTCGGTCCGCACTGCTTTGGATCGTTATTGAGCAGAACCCATCATCAGCGTGGATGCATGTCCTCTGAAATGATGGTTGAAACTTCAAGGGACATATGAATCTTTAGTGCCTCTGCAATACAGGGCCGGCTCCAGGTTTTCTGCCACCCCAAGCGACAGCAATTCGGCAGCAGGTCCTTCGCTCCGAGAGGGACTGAGGGACCCACCACTGAAGACTCGGACGTGCTGCCCCTTCATATTGGCCACCCCAAGCACCTGCTTCTTTAGCTGCTGCCACAAATATCTTGCGACTCCAGCTTCAGTGTCATGCAAACGCCTGCTCTCACTTTCAGGTGACATAGTGAACAAGAAGCCGGCAGCATTATCTTCTGCAAATGTAAACAAATTTGTTTGTCTGAGTGACTTGCTAAACAATGTAAAACTTTACAGCCCAATACAGGTTTGGTACATGATTCCACCTTTAGAAGCTCAGCTTGCTGGATAAAGAGATTGCACTATAGTACTTATATTAGTATTTTTCAGTTCACCTATTTCTTTTGTTGTTTTATGGTGCAAATATTTGTAATCAAATATAAAGTGAACACTGTACACTTTGTATTCTGTATTGTAATTGAATATAGTTGACAATGTAGAAAACATCCAAAATATTTAAATAAATGGTATGCTATTTTTTGTTCATACAATTAATCGTGATTAATTTTTTTTTTATTCACTTACTTTTTTAAATAGCCCTACTTTTTTCATTTTTGCTGCTCTCCTCTGGACACTCTCCAATTTGTCCACATATTTCCTAAAGAGCAGCACAATATTCCAGGTGAGTCCCTCACAAGTGCCAAGTAGAGCAAGACAATTACTCCCCATATTACATACAAGAACCCTGTTAATGTACCCCCAGAATGATATTAGCCTTTTTGGCTCACATTTAATTTTGTGATCCACTATAACCCCACGTGGAGGCAGAGCATAAATGCAGATGTAAATACTTTATACATTTGCAGTTTTAAGTAGTATCTTCAGCAATATTTTTCCCTACAGATTGTGCATCTTCTTAGCAATACCCTATAGTGGCAGTTCTATTTCCCCAGGGAAAGCACAGCTATTTAAATAGCTGTGGCAACATGTCATCAGTGTTTACATAAGTATTAAAAACTTCCCATGCGGTCTTTGCAACATGTATTCACCTGAAGAGATTCTGCACCCTAGAGCATTTGTAGTTTTCTGTTTGTTGGCAGTGTGATATTTTAAACAGACAATGTTCAGACACTAGGGTTTGTATATGAAGAGCAACTTACAAAACTCTAAAGAAGAAAACAAGCACAGGACTAACCTATAGGCACAATATGCAAGAAGCAAAGTCTCATCCTTAAAAAGGGATAAAATGTAGTATTCACTAGGTATCTTTTCTTCTCCTGCTATAGAAGCACTTGCATCTTTCATTTCAATCATGTGAAAGCCTTTCCAAGAGAGAAGTTGAGCTCAAGAAATTTACTTTTATGTATCTCATTTTTCCCAAGGCACTAAATAAAACCTGTCCCTTTTTAAATTGGTTCCATATAGAACCTAATACTTTGGCATGTATACTTTCAGAGCATCATTGTAGGATGTGTTTCCATTACCAATTTTAAATTCTTGAGACAAGCGTGTTTCATAAGCACATGCCAAGCTGCTGTGTAAGGAGCAGAAGCATCCTAGTAAAAAGTGCCTCAGACTTCCTGCCTGCACATGGCAAGATGGCAGACAGAATAGATGTAGCAACCTGTTCTGCAGTTCTCCTCCCTTTTGTTCCCAGGGGAGTACTATGCAGCCTTCCTCCCAAAACATGTGACCAATGACAATACGATCGTAGGAAGGTCAAGGGCACGGCCACACCTTCAACCAGTGGAGCCCTCCCTCCATATTCCTATTTGTTTCTGACAGAGTGCACTGTTGAGTGCATGAAGGGAGACCACACAGAATTTCTTGCTGTTGTCTGTGGAGAGATGAGGTAGATATGTTATTATAATATACAATGTAACAGACAGTATTCAAATTCTGTACCCAGAATTTTTAAAATAGATATATGATCCACACAAAGAATATGGCTAGCGGGGTCAGCACTGGACAGTCTTTGCGCATTCCCTGCTGGTTGTGTCAAAATATATATGTGCAATATAACATAGATGTGTACACACAAACCCCCCCCCCCCCCCCCAATAGTAAGCTCTGTGGACCAAGTAACATCCTCTCTCAAATGTCTGCATATCAACTGGCACATCAGAGGACAGGTACACAGACGTTCAGAAAATATCCCAACTCAATGCTGTAAGCAATATGGCTTGTTAGAGCAAAATGCCCTGTATCATACCGTAATTAGCCATTACTCACATTTGTCAGAATATAAAGATGGCACTCTTTACCCTCCCATGGAAATCTTCTCTTCATCACCTGCTTTATTGTAGGTCTCTTTGAAAGTCCACCTCTCACTTATTAGAATGAATGCTTGCGCTTTAATCTCTTTCAACCAAATTGTTACTAAGGCTCAAGTAGTGGAAGGTGTTCTTGAAAAGTGGAAGGTGTAACATACTCAGTTTCTCTCTCCTACTTAAAAAGGTTACATAAGGTTAGATTGGCAACTTGCAAAGAACTGTGAAAGAGTGACAGTGCAGGTGCTAAACTGTGACTCAGGGGTATGTCTACACTGTAGCTGGGAGCACACCCCCACAGCCCAGACAGAGAGACAGATAGGTGCTAGCTCCGCTCAACCTACTGCATTAAAAATAGAAGCATGAATGTTACAGCACAGGCAGCAGCACAGACTAGACACCTGAGTACAGACCTAGAGGGTCAGGTGATTTTATACTCAGGTAGCTAACTCGCACCACAAACATCTATGCTGCTCTTTTGAACACACTAGCTCATCTGTCTTCCCTGACTGGGAGGCATGCTCCCAGCTTTTGTGTAGACATACAGTGCATGTTGCTACACTGAACTTAGAGGGATGAGCACTGGTTGCAGGTGCAAAGTGTTGCAAGTAGGAAGTCAGTCGGTGTGCACATGGCTAGAATGGTAGCTGCAGTTGTAGCACCTCTGTAAATATTATTCTTAATAAAGAGCCAATTTAGCTTTAGAAATTGGAGTCATGTAATTACCCAGCATGAGGTACATGAAACAATTTTTCCCCTAGATTCCTCTTGTTCTATGGGAGACAGTAAGGTGCACTAACCCTTTTTCCTGGAACAGGGCCCCCGCCATGCTGGTTCAGTTGTGCAAGCCAGAGGAAAGTCTCTGACCATTCCTGTGCCAACTCACCTGAGTGGCAGCAAAGTAGTGGCTCTAAGATAGCTGTTCTCTACCTTTCTTCCCCAGGTAGTTTGTACACAGTAGTAACAAAGAACCTTACAACCCCCTTATTTCCCCATGCAAGTCCATAGGCCAGTTCAGAGGAGAGTCCACAATGGTTAGCAAACAAGAAATAAGTCCATCTATGGACAACAGTAAATTGAAGTTGGTTTAATTTGAGGGTTTTCAAATGATGAATCTCAACAGTTCAGAAAGGGAGATGCTTAAATTCCTGTATGTCATCTGAAATAACTGAATTAGATTTGAAATTGGAATTACAGCTAGTAGTTTGGGGTTTTTAAAGGCAACATAACTAACTACATTTAAGTTATGAAGCAATCTGAGCCACTGAATTATTACTGAACTAGGTAAAGAATAAAAGCAGGTGAGATTTATCAAGTATATTACTACGTATTAGTTACCCCAGCTGACATTTTAATGGTGATGGAAAATGTGAACAAGCTAAAGGAGGATTTTCATAAACCCTAGCACATATTTTGCCACATGCAGCTTTGAATACATAAATTCATGCTTTGCCCACAGTAACGAGACAGAGTGCAGAAGCCTGCTGGGCCCTCTTAAACATTTCCTGGGGGGGAAAAAAATGAACGATTAAAGAATTGTGAATATTCCCCTCCAATTTATTATTAAAACAGCTCTTCATACTCCCTCTGCATTCTTAACTCACTCCTGTGAGCTGAAATTAAATCTTTACTTGATTAAATACCAATATCATTGGAAGCCACATGCTAGCCAAAGTGCTGTCCCTTGACCATGTTTCATCAGATCTATCCATCCTTGTTAAAATATTACACTAAACTCAGAATGCTGCAGTAAAATGGAGTGCTTTGGATCCAGACCAAAGGACATTTTTTGTAAGATCCAAAATTATCAGAAATTGGGAGCCTAAAATGTAGACTCCTAATAAAGTGGCCCTATTTCTAAATAAGTGCTAAAAGCCCAGATGCACAAAAATTAATTTTAAAGAGGGCTTCAATCAGAAAGTTCGACTTCTAACTTGATTTGAAGCAAGGAAGATAAGAAGTTCACCTTTGTCATCTTAGACGCAGCACTTTAGAGTCTATTCTAGACTTCCAGGTAAAAACTTAGATTTCACTAAGCTCTGTGAATGAGCTTAAAATTCTTGGGTACAAGGCCCTGATCCTGCAAAATGACTTTGTCTGAAGTGTTCAAGTGTACAAAATTTTAAGAAAATCTGTATTAGCCAAGCAGTTTACTTAAAAAGCAGATAGATACAAATGGCAAATGACTGACTCACAGGCTACTTTTAGTGAAGTAAACAGTAACCCTGCTATGCTGTGATTAGCCCCTGCAGAAGATATAGTGAATATTGATGAGTATCTCATTAGTTAATGAAAATATAACAATTGCCTGTGGAATTATTTCCCTACTGTTATGAGTCTACAAGTTTATTAAGTATTCATTTGCTGTTACTTATGCAACTGATCTCCATTTCTTCTCCTGTGACTTAAAGTACAGTTATTTCAAATCCCCGAAAAGATACGCTCCATGTATTAAAATATAGAGGCCCAAATGAAACCAAAATTAGGCCAGTACCAGGTAGGTATGATACAGTTCCTTAATTTAGTTAACACAATGTTTGTTGATAACAACTGTAGTTCCAACTGCACTCACTTCACTACATTCTGATTTTGAAGGCAAGATTCTGATTTGGTCAAATGAAAGACAGCATCTCCCAGAACATTTAATTCTTTGTATTCTGCAGTTATTAAGAAGCCTTATTGTTTCAACCTCGCTCAATCTTTTAAAATTTACCAGAAATGCAAGTTTTAAACAACATTTTGCTGTTATTATTGTTAGTTTCACAGGCAACAAGATGCTTACAGAATTACAAACTTGGACCTTGCTCCTTCAAAAAAAAAAAAAAAAAAAAAGAAACACACACACAACAACAAGAAACATTCCCAGCTGCATGTCCTTCACTTTCCACATTTATAGACCCTCTGGCTTCAATTAGGGCTAACTGTGCATAAGATAAATACATGGGCTAAGCTTTGCAGGAGTTGGGTCTATGCAGCTGCAGAGATCATAACACCCATTAAATCAGTACCAGCAGTATTACAGACAGAAGTGGACACTTTTGGCAAAGAGCTCTGCAGAGGGAATTTAGGAAGGATGAATATAATTGGCCGGGCAGCAGGGTCAGTACCCAAGTCTCTGCAGAAAGTGCCAGAGGCTCTTTAATAAGCCTGATATCAAAGCCTAGGTTTACATTTCTCACTCAAATGAAGTTGCACCACACAGTTAAGTTGGAGTGAATTCTCAGACATTTTCTGAGGCATCTCCTTGTATAACATTTTGACAGTTATTATGTTATACAAGGCACTGATGTAGCTTGCTGAAATGCAGCTGTGGTACCCAATGACTTGTCAAGATGCCAGCTTCTTTAAGCAGTCACTAGCCTGTTTGTACCATTTATTACTATGCAACAGGCATATTTGCACACACTTGGTTCTATTATTTAGCTTTAATCCACCACATGATATTTTCAAAAGGTGATTGCAGGTGCTAAAGGACAGTCCTGAGGAAAAAAGATGGCAATGCAGAATAGGAGTTGTGGGGCAGAGTGCCCCACTTCCTGTGAGAGTGGGCTGTGGCAGGCCAGGGTGCCTGCGCAGATGGGGAGCCAATCAGGGCCCAGTTTGGAGACAGCCAGTCAGGCCAGGCTCAGATGTGTATAAAGGCTGCCAGAACAGGAGCAGTCAGTCTGTCCAGGCCTTTGACAGGGAAGTCAGTCTCAAGGGAGGAAACTAGCACTGTGGACAGTGTAGTGCTGGCCAGGCTCGAGGAGGCTAGGGAGCTTGAGCCTGTAACCTGCCAGGCTGCAGCCCTGAAAGGAAGGGCTGTGGGTGCAAGGGGCCTGTAGCCGGTTGTACTGGGGTCGTTCCTCTCAGGTGCGCAGGGGCCAGGGCGCCTCCTTAGGCACAGCAGTCAGCGACGTTGGGCTGCCTCGTCAGGTCTAGGGGCTCGAGAAATCAGTAATAGGGGTGAGCCCGGGCACAGCACCTAAGCCAGCCTTGGGCAGGCCGGCAGCAAACCGTTCAGGCTCAGCTCAGGGCTGAGCAAATACAGTCTATAGCCCAAGCCCTTAGTCAGGGCGGGCGGCAAACAGTTCAGGCTCAGCCTCTTGCGGTCGGGGCTGAGCAGACACAGTCTATGAGCCCGGCCCTTGGGCAGGGCGGGGCAACAAACAGTTCAGGCTCAGCTCCTAGTGTCAGGGCTGAGCAAACACAGTCTATGAGAAGGCCTCCTCAGGCCAGAGAGAGAGAGAGGGAATCTGCCAGCCTTGGACGGGTGGCAGGGGGGACACAGGCCCTCCCCCTCCACTGTGTCCCAGCTGGGCCCTAGCAGCAGCAAGGGTTCGTCAGTCAGTGGGGAATCCAGGCTGCAACACACTGACATGGGTTCACAGTCCCCTGAAGCCAGACTGGGGTCGGCTACCCCCGGGCTACTTCCAGTTTCCCCCTCTCCCGGTACCTGTTCTCCGCTGGCGTAGTTCGGCGGGTCCCAGACCATGGGTTCTTTGGGATCCTGGGAGGCAAGATACTCCCGCAGCTCCTCGGGATAGCGAGCGTAGGGCAGGTCAGGCTGGGGTTCCTCCGGATACCAGGCCCGCGGAAGGTCCGGCCAGCGCTCCTCCAGGTAGTGCACACGGGGCGGGCTGGGACCAGCGGGAGCTCAGGCCTCAGCGTCTGTCCTATTCGGCGGCCGGCCTTCAACTGAGCTCTGGGGCCAGGCTTTTATACTTCCTGTCCCGCCCCTTGACTTCCGGGGGGCGGGGACAGGCCTCAGTGACTCCGCCCACTGAGGCATCGGCTCTGGCTCCTCCCCCTCAGGTGCGGCAGGGAGCCAGGGCGCCTCCTTACAGGGCCGTAGGGGAAGCAGCCCAAGAAAGCAGACAGATGAGGGGAGAGAAGGAGGACAGCGAGGCTGCTGCCAGAGGGTCCCTGGGCTGGGACCCAGAGAAGAGGGCTGGCCTGGGTCCCCCACTTCATTCCTTGCAGTACACCCAGCCATTGGCCGTAGGGAGCGGCCATTAGACTACGCCAGATCCCTGTCAAGACTCAGAGGGTGGTAGGACACAGTGGCTGGAGTGTAGAACTGCTAATCACTGACCCCCGGAAGGGGTCCAGATGGACTAAGGGACCCTGCCGGAGGGCAGTGGCCTTGAAGAGGATGCTACCAAGCAGGGAGCAACGCGGGTCCAGAGACAGCTACGGAGGGCAGAATGACAGATGGGACACCATCAGGAGGGGGTGCTCCACTGGACAGAGCTGATTCCCAGAGTCACCAGCAGGAGGCACTAGCTGGTGAGTCCCAACCTGTTACAAGGAGCACTAGCTCTTAAGGACACAATCCTTTGATTGTGGTCAAAGACATTCTAAGAGTAACAGCACAGCACTGACCAAGAATATATCACTGATAGTTATTAAATTGTTTGCTGTTGTCAGACTTTGTTGCTTCCTTTTTTAAATCTTGTACACATGCTCATCCCTCCTTAACAGAATACTTTGGCTGAATAGCAAGATGCCCAGTGACTCACATGCTAACAGTTTTAAAGAGTTAAATTCAACTTTGCAACATTATAGCTGAAGAGGATTCCTGCTGTGCTAAGGGAATAGGAAAGATGGCATGAGATATTACAATAATTTTACTGACAAAGAACTGAGTGAATCACAGAAAAAGTTCAAAATCTATTCATCTGTTTCCCAGTAGAAACAAGTTTAACAGGCACTGAAGCATAAACTTGGTAATGTAGTTCTGAAAGACGGAGGAAATAGCGATCCTACTGAAACAATATGAATGGCTTCTATGTTTCAGTTATCCAGATGAAGGACTTAAAGCTTCTATATGTATAGAAATAAATGGAGTGCCAGTTCCATAAGTTATCCTCATATGTTAAAGTAACATTAAGAGCTCTAGAACTAAACTATACATTGCTTAAAGAATGGACCGTTCCAAGATTTGTTCCTTTGTCCTAAAAATTTAGGATGAATGTAATTGGTAACTGTTGTCAATTTACTATTAATAAAAGCATCAAGTAGTTCATCCCAAGAGCAATTTGTGTAAACCATTATGGATAATGTCCTTTACACTTTGCTGACACAAGTTTGGATTCAGTTCAAACATGGAAGTGCAAGGGGTCATTGAATTTACCAAAAATCCATGCAAATGGTTTAATTAAGATAGTTATCCTTTCAGAAGAACAGGTCACAGATAAAAATCACTAGCTATGGTCTTCAGAAACTAGTCAAGACATGATAAGACTTGTGTGGACTAATGGATAGGCACTGAACCAGGAAACAGATGGTGTGTTCTGTTGCCATCTGTGTAGCTAGTCTTTTGTGTGACCTCGGGCAAGTCATTTTCACTGTGCCTCCATTGCCCCTTCCTACTCATCTTTGTCCTGTCCTGTCTATTTAGGATATAATCTTTAGGAATTACTGTAATGCAAATAATCATCAATCAAATCATCCGATGAAGTGGGCTGTAGCCCACAAAAGCTTATGCTCAAATAAATTTGTTAGTCTCTAAAGTGTCACAAGTACTCCTGTTCTTTTTGCAGATACAGAAAAACACAGCTGCTACTCTGAAACCTTTGGAAAAATAAAATACCGCAGCAAAGAGTTCATATACTAACACCTGTACATAGAGACATTGTACATGGTGTCATAAGTAGATAGGTAAGGTAAGGGTTAATTGTCTTTTACTGTAAAGGGGTTACAAAGGGAACCAAACACCTGACCAGAGGACCAATCAGGAAACCGGATTTTCAAAAGTAAGGGTGGGAACCTCTGGAGGTTTTTGGCTTTGTTCTGGGTCTTTTTGTTTTCCTCGGCTGTGAGTAAACAAGCTTTTCTTCTAACTCCATTTCTTTCAAATTTCTACTACCTTGTGGTACAAAGGAACCAATCGGCTGTGATGTGCTTTGATTTGTATTTAACAGGGTGTTGATTTGCTGTACTGGTTTAATTGGGCTATCTTTAATCAGACTGTTTATTCATATTTTCTTATAAGCAGAGCTGTATTGGCTCTTAATGCAGTATTTCTTTTGTATTTTTTTTTTTTAGATATAAAGTTTCTTGGAAACTTGTGGGGTTCTTTCTAGTGAGGCAAAGGATAGAAATTTCTGTACAGGATGTGAAAGCAGCAGAGAATCTGTGGCACCTATAGACTAACAGGTTTGGAGCGTGAGCTTTCGTGGGTGAATACCCATTCGTCAGACGCAGGTAGTGAAATATCGGGCAGGTATATATATGCTAGCAAGAGCTAGAGATAACGAGGTTAGTCAGTCAGGAGGGTGGCCTTTCTAGCAGTAGAGGTGTGAAAACCAAGGGAGGAGAACTGGTTCTGTAATTGGCAAGCCATTCACGTCTTTGTTTAGTCAGAGCATGGTGTCAAATTTGCAATGAACTGAAGCTCAGCAGTTTCTCTTTGCAGTCTGGTCCTGAAGTTTTTTTGCTGCAGATAGCACCTTACTGCTATAGTGTGGCCAGGAGGTTGAAGTGCTCTCTACAGGTTTTTGTATATTGCCATTCCTGATATCTGATTTGTGTCCATTTATCTTTTCCGTAGTGCTGTCCGTTGGCCGATGTACATAGCAGAGGGGCATGCTGGCATATGATGGCGTTATTACATTGTGGACGTGCAGGTGAATGAACCAGTGTGGTGTGGCTGATCTGGTTAGGTCCTATGATGTGTCACTGGTGTAGATATGTGGGCAGAGTTGGCACGAGGTTTGTTGCGCTGGATTGGTTCTGGCTGGAGTTACTATGTGCGGGTGCAGTTGCTGGTGGATACGTTTCAGGTTGGCAGTTGCTGTGGCGCGAGACTGGCCTGCCACCCGACCTGTGAAGTGTGGGTCATTGTCAGGTGGTGTAGATCCTGATGTGCGTTGGAGGGGTTTTAGCTGGGGCTGTATGTGTGGCCAGTGGAGTCCTGTTGTTTCTTTCTTGGGTTTGTCTTGCAGTAGGAGGCTTCTGGGTACACGTCTGGCTCTGTTGATCTGTTTCCTAATTTCCTCGTGCGGGTATTGTAGTTTAGAGAATGCTTGGTGGAGATTTTGAAACTAGCATCTAGAGTCTGGACTGATGTAGGGTAGAACAATTTAAATTTATTGCAGCACTATAACTTGTATAGTTTATTGGTTGGAAGGATTTGAAGTTTCTTTTTAAACATGAAAAGAAATCCAATACACTTCAATCATGTCGCAGTATGAAAGCCCAGAACCCAACTCATTTTCAAACTCAACCATTTGTTAGGGTAAAAAAAAAAAGCTATTGATTTTACAATCACTCTCTACCAAAAAAAAGAAAACAAAACTAGAATAAAAAGTAAAAACTCTCCAAATTTTTTGAAATAACATCTATACAGAGTTATTTTTTACCTACTTCTAGCCAACAACAGCAAAGAGACAAGGGAGGGGAAAGAAACAGAATGAGCCTTTTCCTAAGTGAAAGTGTGGCAGATAGGCAGCCCTGAAGACTCAAGAGCTCTGTTTTTCCATACAATAGGATACAACACTGTCAATGGAAACTTCCTCTTGTATTATCTCATTAGCCCAACTCAAACCTGCTCTGGAAAGGCCACTTCTAAGGGTGAAAAAGTAGTTCAGTTTCCATGATCATTCAGTTATTGACCTCTCTCCTGAAACGCGTAGAGATGCCAAGTCATCAGGGCCGGCTCCAGGGTTTTTGTCGCCCCAAGCAGTGGAGAAAAAAAAACAGAAAAAAGAAAAAGCCGCAATCACGATCTGCAGGAGCTCTACCGCCGCTGCTTCAGTCTTCAGCAGCAATTCGGCAGCAGGTCCTTCGCTTGGAGAGGGAGTGAGGGACCCGCTGCCGAAGAGCTGGACATGCCATCCCTTCCCCATGGCCGCCCCAAGCACCTTCTTGCTGGGCTGGTGCCTAAAGCCTGCCCTGCAAGTAATGCTGTTTCTGACGAGATGGTCTTACGATTAAGACACTTTACTGGACCTCGGGAGATCTGGGTTCTTTGACCAGCTCAGCCACAGACTCACTATAGGTACATTTACAGTGCAAAGAACAAACCAAGGCAGTAAGTCTCAGAGCTGGGGTCAACTAACTGAGGTTCATGCTACAGAGTCAAAATAGCAGCATAGGCATTTGCACTGGGGCTGGACCCAGGCTCTGAAATCCACACCCTCCCCGATCTCAAAGCCCAGACTCCAGCTGAAGCGGGAACATCTGCACTGCTATTTTTAACCTTGCAAGTATCAAAATGAAACATTTTGACTATTTCAAAAAACTTCAGACTTTTTTCAAGTCAAGAAGCTCCTGAGACTGATCCTTTCCCAAGAAAAAACATTTCGGTTCCTGACCAGCTCCAATTGTAAGCTCTTTGGGACGCACCTTGTTTTTTACAGCACCTAGCTAAGCAGAGCATCAATCTTATCTGGGACTTTTAGATACAAATAAGTGTTATTTTACATAGGCAACTCTGCGAAGTAAATATTTAGTGAATATTTTAAAAAAACAGCCATGGTTATATGGGAATAGCTCAAAAAGAAAAAAATTTTCCTAAGTCCAGTGCCGTAGCTGGTAGCTTGATTCCAGCAATCTTACTCTTTAGGCACTGAAGTATAGTAAAGATAAAGATAGTTAATGCCAATATTGATGAACACTAGTTGGCCATCCGAGAAATAAAGGAACAGTCTTAAGAAAAGTGAAAACAGAAGTGAATAAAGATAAATAGGCTTGGCAGGATTCAATTTAAATCGACAGTCAGTAAATGTTGATTTCACCTGATGCATAGAAATCAACAAAAAAAAAATCCATCGATAGCAGTCGAAAAACACAGCCTCTCCTGCCCCTTATGCCTGCAGGGATCCAGTATCCGGACCCCAGGCTTTGCAAGGAGCCCTCTGAAGCTCTAGTGTCTCAGTCCCATTCACCCACACACCAGCTGGGAGCATAAGGGGGCAACTCTGAGCAGGAGTTAAGCAGTAAGGGAGCATCCCGGACAGATGGAAGCTCATCCTCCTCCTTGCAGTCCTGGCCAGGGGTCTTTGCTCTGCCTGCCAGGACTGCAGCCTTCCCAGCGCCTTGTGCATGCAGGGATCCGATGTCACCAACGCCACGCTGGGAAACTGAAAATGTATTTTAAAACAATAAAATCGGGGGACAGTTCAAAATTAAAGTCGATATTAACTGTCACATTTATAAAAAAAGAAAAAGAAACTCAAATTCTTCCAAGCCTAAAGATACACATAGGAAGCACATGAGGTACTCAGGGAAAAAAAGCAAACAGACAGAGAAAAAGTCAACAGGGTCATTAAGGGACTAATAGTGACAGATGAGGTTGACATTGCTGAAGGCCTGAATAAATTATTGGCCTTAACATTAATGAAAGAAGCTGAAGGACATCCCTGACACAGAGAGACATTTTCCTAGGGATGGATGGCATGGTGAGTGAAGTGTTAGAAAGGCTTTGTTTATCCCACACCTCATACCATAGTTAGACAATTAGAACTATTAAACGCTGACATGGCATCAGGCTCAAATGAGACTGCTGAAGAAAGTGACAAGGAAAAGAAAAGCTTTTGGCATTGATCTGACAGCTTATTAACAACATGACCAGGGAGAAAGGGAAAGTTCCAGTGCAATTTTCATGTTCTATATAGAAATGTCCATGTGCACTCAGAGTGAAGGCCAAAGAGTGAAGGCCAAAGACCCAGGGCCAGGTTTAACCTAGTTTTCCAGGAGAAATCCAGGCATAGGGCACCTTGGAGAGAAAGTCCATCAGGAGAGGTGGCAAAAGAGGACCACTACCACCTCCTCTGTTTAGGAGGCCTTCTAGTAGCCAGCACAGCCCAAATATAACCAGGCAAAGACAAAGCCAGGGGATGTGCTAATCTAGCATACCATCTCAGCAGTTTTCCTCAGCATGACGCCAACAGAGTCCTGATTGTAAACTAAAGCTGCTCCTCCCCGCAGTGGAAAACACCCCTTGCCCTCTGTTGGATCATCCCTGAGGCACGGTGACTTGCTTTGCAGGGAAGATGTGTTGGTCCTGCTTTGAACAAGGGATTGGACTAGATGACTGTCTCAGGTCTCTTCCAACCTTAATATTCTATGATTCTATGTCAGTTACATCTCTCTCTCCCAGCACTCATGAATCTGACTTCTTACAAGATTGTCAAGTAGACAAAGGAGGAACAAAGGAAGTGCTACCCTTGATTTAAGCCCAAATCCTACAAAGAACTCTGGGCAGGTGAATCCCCAAACCCCCTCAACTCCAATGGAGCTGTGCATGGGCATAAGGCTACACGTGTGTGGAACAGCCTGCAGGATCCAGACCTTAGAAATTATTGAACTTAGTATCATTCCACTATAGTTGTGTCATGGCCCATGGTTAAATGGCAGCTGAGGGATACACTGCGATCAATGGCCTAAGCAATATCTGAAACCAAACCTTGATGAAAAAGCTTTGATGCACTGCACCAGATAAGTCCCCATTTGGGATGGCTGAATGCATAACTTCTCTATCACATTCATGTAGTGTAACTCATTAGCCTTTAATGAGTAATTTATATTTTAAATATATTTGTTAAACAAGGATATATGAAGCAAATTATTTATTATTTCTCCCACAATTCCTCTTAACGAGAGGCCATAGATTGGTTAATTGGAGCAGATCACTGCTCAGAGTCAAGGCATCCAATAATCATGAATTTCAGTCTTGCACTTTTTTGTTCCGCTATTCAGATAATTTAAAATGATCTTTTCTGCATATCAGAAATCAATACTGAGACATTTACAAGAGGTATTTCCACTCCTATTTATAGTTTAAGAGCTACAATGCAACTCACAACAAATGATTGATATTACTTTATTGGACACAACAAAAGCAAAGAAAACAATCCAAGGAAAAATGAAAATTCTGTGCCAAGTTGGCATCAATGTCCGTCTAAATCAAACTGGTCCTAATCCTGCACATCCTTCAAGATAAATGCAATGAGTGGTCCCATTGGCTTACACAGGACTATTCGAGTGAAGTTATGCATGTACACTTCTACCCTGATATAACACTGTCCTTGGGAGCCAAAAAAATCTTACCGTGTTATAGGTGAAAACACGTTATATTGAACTTGCTTTGATCTGCCAGCCTGCACAGCCCCCCCCGCCCCTGCCGGAGCACTGCTTTACCGCATTATATCCGAATTTGTGTTATATCGGGTCATGTTATATCGGGGTAGAGGTGTACATGAGTGTTCATAGAATCAGTGGCTGTATTTGTACTATTAGGCATCTGTAAAGTTCCTGTGTATGAAATTCTGCTTCTGAGATCAAATAGTGAACAATGAGTAAAAGACTCCAGGATGAATTCTCAGACAGACAAAATGATTTTCCTTCTGTCTATGATATCAACAAGGCCAATACTGGAATACAGCATGCAGTTCTGGCATTCACATTCTAAAAACAATGGTGAAAAATTGGAGAAAGCGCAGAAAAGAGCCACAACAATTTTGAACTACTGGAGAAAATGCCTTACAGGATGTGTCTATGCTGCAGCTGGGACCATGTGTCCCAGCATGGGAAACAGACACACACTAGCTCTGCTTGAGTTAGCACACTAAAAATAGCAATGTAGCCAGGGATAGCACAAGTAGCAGATTGGGCTAGCTGCCCAAATACAAACCCACACCACCCCTCTGAGTACTTACTTGGGTGGCTAGCCAGAGTTGTCACCCAAGCTACCTCTGGCTATTTTTAGCTTGTTACCTCAAGCAAAGCCAGTGGATGTGTCTGTCCCCTAAGCTGGGGAAGCACCTTCCCAAGTGAAGTGTAATAATAGCCACAGAGAGACACTTAAAGAGCTCAGTGTGTTTAGTTTATCAAAGAGAAGCTCAAGAGGTGACTTGATTATAGTGTACAAGCTAACCTGATACTGGAATCCATCTTAAATCTGGAACTTTTCCATTTAGAAGAGGGGTGGGGACCGAAAGACACACAAAATTCCTGCCTTGTGCCAAAGCTATAAAAGGAGGTGGAACAGAACAAAGGGGGCTTCCAGTCATGTGAAAATCCCTAGTCAACACCTAAGATCCTTGCTGTAACTAACAAGGACTGTACCGGGGAAAGGATAGGGTCCAGACTAGGAAGAAGTCTAGTCTGTGAAAGATTATTGGAACATCTCTGAGGGTGAGATATTATCTGTAATCAGTTTCTTAATATATTAGGCTTAGATGTGTGTTTTTGCTTTATTTTGTTTGGTGACTTACTTTGCTCTGTCTGTTATTACTTGGAACCACTTAAATCCTACTTTTTATACTTAATAAAATCACCTTTATTTATTACTGAACCCAGAGTAAGTGATTAATACCTGGGGGAGCAAAGAGCTGTGCATCTCTCTCTATCAGTGTTATAGAGGGCGGACAATTATAAGTTTACTCTGTACAAGCTTTATACAGAGTAAAACAGATTTATTTGGGGTTGGATCCCATTGGGAACTGGGTGTCTGTGTGGTGGAGATTAGGTGACCTTCTGAGCAGTTTTTGGTTAAAGTCTGCAGCCTTAGGGGCATGGACCAGACCTGGGTCTGGGTTGCAGCAGGCTAATGAGTCTGGCTCAATGAGGCAGGGTTCTGGAAGTCCCAAACTGGCAGGGAAAATGGGCTCAGAGGTAATTTCAGCGTGTCAGGTGACAGTCCCAAGGGGGTCTCTGTGACTGAACCCGTCACAACACTATCTCCACAAAATGACAGACAACTTACAGAAACCAAACACCTGTACCAAGGAAGCATTATAGCAAAAAATTGTTCAGGTACATGATTTGCAACTAGGTGGAACTTGCTGTATTTCCCAGTAACCTGATTTATAGGAGATTTGATTTGTTTATGTGTTGAAATAGTACACCAGCATGTTTCCCATATCAGGCAAAATACAAAGAAATATGAAGATTCTCCCACTGTGGAATAACAAATTTAACACAGTCTCTTTTGACTGTTGTTATGGTACCTAACTTCTTTAAGGGCTACTGCTGACAGTTCAAGAGCAGGCTACATGAAGTATTTGTGCAATCACGTTTTATACATAGATCTCCTCTTCACTAAATATTAAAAAAAGAGCCTGGATCACAGGAGAGAAGTGTTTTACTCCTGCATTGGCAGAGCGAATGTAATTATACATGGTTCTTGAATGCATAAGGCAGGAGACTGAATTTACACCATGAATTGTTAAAGGCAATGCCTTGTCATTACCTCTGCTGTGTCTGTTCTATGAAAGGAATCAACAGAGGGTTTCACTCTGCAGTGATATCAATCCAGTATGAGTGCCTGTGTTCAATTCACTCAGAAAATCCCAGCTGCTTGTTTATCCTATACATTAAGTATTTTATAGTATTGAACATGTTCATTTAATCCTAGAATTTAGAGAAAGTAAACACTGTTAAATGAATATCAAGTCTCTACTGCTACAGGATTGTTTCCTTCAGTCTGAGGCTATACCTTGAGATGTCCTCAGTACCACAATTCACAGTCAGTAGAGAGAGTGCTGGGTCCGTGGTCAGTACTTTTGCAGGATCTGGCCCCTAAAGTTTCCTATCTGTTTCTTCTAAAATCTAGACTGTTATTTCCCAATGAAAGATATGTATAAATTCTAAATGCTGTGTAATCCTCTCTCTAAACCTAAAAGGACATAAATGGCAAAACAATGGCTATTTGCCTATTCTCAGGGCAAAAGATACAACTATAAATTAGGCCATGTAAATTAGATAAATTAGGCCACGTCTACCCTACCAGCTATGTCAGTAAAGCCTGCCGCTCAGGCATGTGAATATTCCACGGGCATAAGTGGTAGTCTGCACAACACTATGTCAGCAGGAAAGCTTCTCCCACCCACATAGCCGCCGCCGCTCATTGGGGGTGGCTTCATTATGCCAAAAGGAGAACTCTCTTCCCGGTTGGCATAGAGCAGCTACATGAGAGATCTTACAGCTGTGCAGCTGCATCGGTACAGCTGTGCCGCCGTAAGCACTGTAGTGTAGACATAGGCTCGTCTACTTGTGTCAAGGCTGACTCCCCACTCTGGCACTTTGAGTGCAGAAAGTAGAGGCCCACAAGGATTCTAAAAATTAATACTGGCCACTCCAGGCTTGTATTAACTCCCAAGGTTACAGTTTTTCTCTGATCTTGGATGGGTAGATGCTACCACCCAGGGCCGGCTCTAGCAATTTCGCCGCCCCAAGCACAGCGGCACGCCGCGGGGGGGCGCTTTGCCGCTCGCCGGTCCCGTGGCTCTGGTGGAGCTGCCGCAGGCGTGGCTGCAGAGGGTCAGCTGGTCCCGTGGCTCCAGCAGAGCTGCCGCAGGCATGTCTGCGGGAGGTCCACCGGAGCCGCGGGACCAGCGGACCGTCCGCAGACACGCCTGCGGCAGCTTCACTGGAGCCGCCTGCCGCCCTCCCAGCAACTGGCAGAGCGCCCCCCGCGGCGTGCCGCCCCAAGCACGCGCTTGGCGCGCTGTGGCCTGGAGCCGCCCCTGCTGCCACCACCCGAGTGCAAAGGTATGATCTGATGATTTTCATACCTGGCACAAGCTTTTACAGCATAGCTCCAGCCCTGTCCCTCTCTCCAGGAGAACACCACAGACAAAGGGGAATATTTTTCCTCAATTTTAAAAAGTTCTAGCCTTCCCATTGGCCCTTTTTGTCAGGCGCCCACTCCCTTCCTTTTACCTATGGACTTTTTAACTCTTTAAGGTAAAGCAAGTAGAGAACATCCACTAACAGGGATTTTATAGCTAACTGGCTGGCTGGGTTTCCATAAAAGGGAGCTACCCAGTTCATTTATGACAACTTGTAACATTGACAGATCTTTTTCAGATATTTTTTTAGACCCTTTAAGAAGAGCAATTCTTGAGGTTGTAACAACTAACTCAATATACTGATAAGTAGCTCATCATCATCCAATCAAAGCTAGAAAAAGGCGAGCACCAAAATTCTAGATCTAAACTTCTTAGCTGTCTAATGAGAAGAACCAAACTTTCTGGATCTGAATCACTCCTCAATTTTGGCAGAGGAAATCTGAATTTACCCAGAATTTCAAGATATTCAGATTCAGCTGACTACATTTGCAGGCTGGATCTGTAAGTATTAATTCAACGCATAGACCCAGAGTTCTGATCCAGGATTTTGGCATGGGTCACTCTCTGTTCTACAAATATATTTAGAGTGCAATACAATGTGCACCTAAATTTGAGCAAAATGAGAAATCTGTCTTAATACATTACACACCAAAAAAGTTGTTTATGTTTGAAAATATATTCAAGTCTTTCAAGGTTTAAAGATAAGGTTTTAGACACAAGTGGTTTTCCAAAACTTCATAATGTAAATACTTACTGAAAAAACTTATGATCTGATAGTTCTCCATTTCAAAGTCAGATCTCTTTCCTACAATTCTCACAAAATCAAACACTACAAAATAAAGAAATTTTACACCCAGATACTACATAAGGTCTCTCTGCCCATGGACTTAAATTACCTTTTCCCTTCTCGTTTAAAATTTAGTAAAGTTAAGGTATTTATAGCATGTTTTTTCACAAAAATGTTCATGAAAAATTGTCCCATCTTTAACTAGCTTTATTTCCTACACAGTAACATGGTGAAATGCAAATCAGGCATCACATTAATTCAAGGAGTGCGAAAAGGCCCTTATAGCTAAATCACTAGTAAGAGGGTTCCCAATTTATCCTCCTGTAACAGGAAAAGCATCTCAGAGTGCCATTCAAAAAGTACAGGGGAAAAGTAATGGAGAGTTGGGGAAGGGTTAAATAAACAAACAGGATCTGTCTGAAGGGATATATAGGTATTTTTTCCCCACTTGAGACTGAAGTACTAGAGATAGGGCCGGGGCTTCCATTAGGCTACCTTAGGCAGTCGCCTAGGGCGCCAGGATTTGGGGGCGGCATTTTGTGCGCTCCCCACGGGGTGCAGGGGAGCTTCGGGTTCCACTCCCATCGCACAGCCGAAAAAGGACTTTCTGCTGACATGCAGCAGAAAACAGTGGCAGGCAATAGAGCAGCTTAATGACTGCTGCTGTTGCCTGCGGCATTTCAGCAGAGGGTCCTTCTTCGGCGGCGCGATGGGAGTGGAACCGGAAGCTCCCGCACGCCCCATGGGGAGCGCACAAAATTCCATCCCCCGAATTCTGCCTAGGGCGCCAGAAACTCTGACGCCTCTCCTGACTAGAGAATAAAATTTATGGAGAGAGAAAATCATCCTTTTAGGCTGGTTAAGTTGTTTTTAGTTCATAAGGAGCCACAGAACAGTGCACTGCAGAAACAGTTCTGGGATAAAGGTAGGTCAGACCCTCCACAAATGTTTCTCCTTTGAACAAGTTAAGGTCTTCATTTTAATTCTTCATATACCTGATTGTATAATTTTTTCCCCTCTTGATTTGCCTCCACATCTGTTTTGTCACTTATTTTTTCCACTTGCCATCACTTTTTCCAGCCAAGTGGCCCATCTACTGTTAATGATTTCATCAGTTTAATTAATTGCATTTTTAAATTTAGATTACTGCCTAGTTCAAGAACTTACCATGCTGTCTTAGTGATCACAGTTGCTTCATAGTCCACTAGTCTGCTCTGAAGATGTTCTCCATCTCATTAGCCAAATCCTGGCTCACTTGCACTGATTAAATATCTCCTTCTTTAAGAATGCTATGCAAGCTGCTGTCATAAACAGATAGCTAAGGGTTAATGTTTCTTTTACTGGTAAAGGGTTAACAAAGGGAACCAAACACCTGACCAGAGGACCAATCAGGAAACTGGATTTTTCAAAGTGAGGGAGGAAACTTCTGGATAGTTTTTGTCTTTGTCTGCCTGTTTTTTTTTCTCTCGGCTATGAGGGAAGATCTTTTTTTTTCTATTTCCAAGCTTCTTTCTACCCTTCTGTTCCCAAGTTGTGAGTACAAAAGGAAAAGCAATAGGTTTATATTGTATTTTGTATTTACACTGTGGTGTAGCTTGCTGGAAATGTTTCAAAATTGGATATCTTTTTGAATCATGACTGTTTTTATTCATATTTTCTTATAGCAATAGCCCTGTATTTGTCATCTTGATGCAGAGTTTTATATGTTTATGTCTTTTTCTTTTCTTTTTAATATAAAGCTTTCTTTTTAAACCCTGTTGAGGTTTTTTTCTCTGGTTAAGGCTGAAGGAACGAAGAGAGGGGGAAATTGTCTTTGTGTTAGCTTGACTAGGTTTGAATGCATAGCCCTAGGGGAGGAAGGAGGGGGAAGGTAAATTGCCCACTCCTGTTTTGCATTCAAGCAGGAGTTTAAGTAATCAATATCGCCCAGGACAACCCAAGGGAGGGAGAGCTGGGGATGAGATAAAGAGGAGACAAGGGGAGGAGGTTGTTTTCCCTTTGGTGGGAGACTCAGGGTTTCTGAGTCTTGGGGTCACCCAGAGAAGATTTTGGGAGACCAGGAGTTTATCAGGTACTCAGAATCCTGATTGGTGGCAGCGAGATCAGATCCAAGCTGGTAATAAGTTTGGGGGAGGTTCATGCTAGCTTCTCAGTTTATGAACGCTAAGGTTCAAATCTGAGTAGGAAGCTACGACAGCTGCTTTCTGTTGATTAAAAGGTTTCCCAGCTGTTTGCAGTTCTGGTCTAACTCTTTGGTTTGTCTCTTTAGTGAAGTGATATGCTTTCTACTACCAAGGAGGACTTGTCTGACTTGATCCAAGGAAGACAGCTCCACGGTGTTTAGCCATGGAGCATCCAGGCTGTGAGGTGGAGCGACTCTAGATTCGGGTGCCAGAGTCAGCCATGGTCCTGCGTGATCAGATCTGGGACCAGCAGTAAAGTGAGTGATGCCACTATGGACATTCCCAGGAGCAACGTGAACCAGTGCTGGCGCAACCATGCCAGCGCTGTCAGTATGACTTGGGCCCAGTTCCTGCGGATCTTGAGGAGCACCTTGTGGACCAGCAGAACTGATGGAAAAGCATAGAGCTGGCGGCCCCCCCAGGGGAGGAGGAAGGCATCTGCAATGGACCCCAGACTGTGACTCATGAGGGAGCAGAATAGCTGACATTTCCTGTTGCTGCAAGTGGCGAACAGGTCTATCTGAGTAGAGCCCCAGAGACGGAAGATTGAGCTCACCACATCTGGCCGGAGGTATGATGCCTGCAGGTGGATTGAGTGCTCTACACAGAAGTCCCACAGCACGAGGGCTTCCCAGCATAGGGGAGAGGAGTGTGCACCCCTTTTGATACAGAATAGACGCACCTGCCTGTTATGTGGGTTTTGAAAGCGTGGCATGCCAGTCACACTGCTCTCAGCTCTCTAACATTGATGTGCAGAGCATGGTCCACCTGAGACCAGAGACCTTGAGTCCTGAGGTCCCCTAGATGAGCTCCCCAGCCCAGATCCAAGGCATTTGTCACCAATGAGAAAGAAGGTTGAGGGCTGGCAAAGGGCACTCCCGCACAAACCACTCACGGGTCGAGCCACCATAGGAGGGAGTCCAACACCAGGCAGGGCAGGGTTATAATGCCATCCAGAGCATCTCGGGCTAACCAATACATCGACACCAGCCAAAACTAGAGGGGGCGCAATCTGAGCCTGGTGTGCTGTACCACATAGAAGCACGCAGCCCTGTGTCCTAGCAGCTTTAGGCAGTTCCTTGCTATAGTCATGGGGAACTGTCTGAGGCTCTGTATGATGTCCCCTAGTGAGCAAAACCTGGCTTCTGGGAGGTATGCCCTGGCTTGAGTTCAGTCTAAAACTGCACCTATAAACTCTATCCTCTGTCTGGGAACAGAGTATATTTGGCCTTCGTGGGGAGGACGGCACCGGGAGGCGCATCAGGTCTGTGGCCGCCTTGAATTCCTCCGGTGTCGATGGTAGCTGTATGTCCCCTTGGTGGTCCAGGGACCGAGGCGAATTCAGACTCAACTGGACTCCAGCCGGGACAGGAGTCGACAAGACCCTAGGCAGAAGGAAGGAGGGAGTGGTCAGTCCCAACACACTCATGGACATCACAGACCCCTTAGGTTTTGAGAGGGGTGATTGACCCCTCACTGGCCTCTTCTTCTTTACCAGCACCAGGGATGGAGAGTGGTGCCATGCTGAGGCCGACTTCTTATGGCCCAAACCATGGCAGCGCCGAGGGGCCTTAGAGTCCTTAGTCAGGGCCGTTTTGCGTGCCACTGGTGCCAGAACTGCACGCCGATGAGGACATGCTCGGTGCCGGTTCAGTGGGTCCCGGGTCAGAGTGTGGCCTCAATGCTGCCTCCATCAACAGAAGTTTTAGTCTCTGTTCCTAGTCTTTGAGGGTTCTGAGATGGAAACCCTTGCAGATACAGTACTTCTTCTGGTGACTCTCAAGGCACCACAAGCAGGAAGAGTGAGGATCACTCTTGGGCATAAACTTGCCACAGGCCTCGCGGAGCTTAAACCCTGGAGACTTGGGCATACCCCAGGAGGGGGAACATTGGGGGGGGGGATCCAAACAAACTAACTGTAACTATAAAGGAACAACTGTTAGCATATCATCCGACGAAGTGGGTATTCACCCACAAAAGCTCATGCTCCAAAACTTCTGTTAGTCTATAAGGTGCCACAGGACTCTTTGCTGCTTTTACAGATCCAGACTAACACGGCTACCCCTCTGATACTTATTAGCATATTGTGTATATAGTTTCTCAGTTAGTTATCAGACACTGCTAGAGTGCTTGCTGCAGGAGCGAGCAAAGTTCCAGCTAGCCATCACCAGTGGTAAGAAGGAACTGAGGGCGTGGAGGGTTGGTAGGGCCCAGTATTGGCCACCATGAAGGTGCCACTCCAGGGGGTGCCCAGGCCAAACCTCCAGATGCTGCTAAGGGAAAAATCTTCTGGCTGGAATGCACATGGCGTGCACACACTTGGTTGGAATAGACATGAACAAGCACTCAAAGAAGAATCTATTTTTCTGAATGTCAATAAGGAAATCCACAATTCCTTTAATCCAACTCATTAATAAGCAGAACATTGCCAGAAAATTACTTCTGCTATATTGTATTTTTGGAGGCACAAATATAATACAATTACATTTTTTTTCATTTAGATCTGTATTAAATGGCTTGTGGGATATTTTATCTCCAGCTCTGATAGTTATTTGATGAGTCCCCATTCTAACTAAAGTATTCTTTATGTTTATTGACATAAAAGGACATATCAAAATGTAGGTCAGATTTTGACTGTTTTCAAAATTCTTTATGGGTTTCTTTTCCTTAAAGAAAAAAATTAAGAGCCTGCACCTTTAAACTCATGCACCCTTAGAATACAGTAATAAACTACTATGCAAGTGCCAGGCAGAGGAGGGGGGGAAAATGAAACAGATTTTAGGAAACAGATTTCAAATTAGTGCATTTCCAATGGATTATTATTTATTAGAGGTGGGTAAAAAATGTATAGCAAAAACATTTTTAAAAGGGAAAAAGTTATTTTTGTGTGTATCCTAAATCCTTGTAAAACTGGACCAGTTATGACATTCCAGTAATTTTGTTAATGTTAGCATGATTGAACATTTTGCAGCAAATTTTAAAATGGGTGAGTTTGTAATTGTTGTGCAATTCATAGAACGTTTGTTCTGGTTTCCTCATTGGCTTGGCTTACCTTGTCAGGTATGGTCGGTCAGCAAAAGCCATTTGACTCACTTTCTCAGAGGTGATTATTGCATTTTGCATGTTCTATCCACTTTTGGCATCACCAGCTACAAGATGGTGGCCTTTATCTGTGCCATGGTGAGATAGGCTTTCATTGCTTGTTCATGATCATGCTAAATGAAAATAGCCCCAAAGCGAAGGAAGACCACTCATCTGTGCCACCATGAAAAGCGCTTACACTTGGTGCCTTCAAATGTTTCTCTTCCTCAGATTAGCACGTTGACCTGGCAGGGGCTGCAGGATGAAAGATTTTGGCACACAGAACCTAGTAGAGATCTCTTTGCCAGGTTCCTGGCTGCCCCCTTTTCCCTTTCTCTCTGCCTCAACTCATGTGTGAGACTATTTCTATTGCACGGTCAGTGTCACTCAATATCTTAAATAAAAATTCCTCAAGATGGTTGCCATGGTACTTGGAGAACCTGAGCTAGAAGTAGATTTAACCTATCTGCAGAGGGGGGGATGGAAATGGACTCCTGAAATTCTGGGGGCATGAAAACGTCACAAAACAAACCAGCAAGAAGTCTCATTAGCATTTTCTCCAACCTTTTCTAGTCTTATTTATACATAAAAACAAGGAGAAATTATGGAAAATTCTGATCAGTTTCTCTTTAACCATGTTCTATGACAGCTTCCAAGAAAAAGGTTTGGTACAATATCTCAAATAATAGCTGCTCATAACCTATTACAACGGTCAGTAAATAACTGTTATTTGTGAGCATATTGCACAGATGATCTATAATACTCATCCTTACAGCTTGTCTTTCCTTAGGAATAGCTCTGGAACTAAGGAATGTAGTTTGTTCTTTTATGTAGCACTTTGATGAATAACTTTTAAACATGTGACAGATGCCTGATTGGCTTAGACTTCTCAACAGGAAAGGACACCAAACACATTTGAAGAAGTCTGATTTCCTTGAGCTTCTGTGTATCTAGGGCTTTAAGAATCTTTCAACTAATCTAGAGAAAACTACTGTGGGGTCTTGTGTTTCTCATTAATGCTTTGGCAGTATTCTTCAACGTCTTGGAACCTGTGACTTTAATTGCTTTCTTCCCTTTTTTACTGCCTCAGGAAGCAGTATCATTCTCTCCTCTAACTCTTTAGTATCAAGTATTCCTCATTCTTAACACTCATCTTCAAAGCAAAACCTTTACTCCTCCCCTTGGACATAAAGAATCATCTCCACTTTTTATTTTTGACATTTGTTTTTCCTGTCTTCCTCTTCAATAACTCTCAGTTTGTAACTGAATTTCTTGTGTTGTGCTTTTTTCCCCCTTTATGCTGCTGTATCATATTTTTCTAGGTGCTGACAGCCAATGCTGAGTTTGTTCAATATCACTGTTTTGCATTCAGTGTGCTTAGATCTATTTCTAAATTTACCATATTTCTGTCATTATCCATTTGTTGTATTGACACCACAGGTGAAAGTGTCAAGTGCACTTTGGTGAGCTAAGATCCCAATCCAATTGATTTTCAGTGGGACTTGTGCTCCACAGTCACTTATGCCCAGCTCCACAAAGGTGCCTGGCCCCAGTATTCAAGTGCTTAAGTCCTAGTTTTAGGCAGCACTTCAATTAAAATCCTTGCTCAACTGCCACCTCATGCTGTAAATGCCTAAACTTAGTGCCTCAGTTTTTGCAGTAGAAGCTCCCTGAGTGCCTGCATTTCTGCCTGGGACCATGCACACTGCAGCCTCACTCTTGACATCTGGGTGCCTAAGTCTCAAGCCACTCCATGAAGCGGGGGACGCTAGGCATTCTTCCACCTAACTCATATGCGGAGCCCAATCTGGTAGGCATGATCAGAAACTGCCAAGTTCTACATAAGACAGCTCAGGAAGGGGTCTCCCCTATGAGCTGTAGCATGGTAGTGGTGGTCACCTTAGCCCAGGGATATAGGAGACCATAGTTCAAATCCCTGCTTTGCCTGAGAAGAGATTTGAAGAGGGGTTTCTTATCTCTCAGGTTAGCATACTGGACTACAGAGACTCTCTGGGCCAGTTAACATTTAATATAATAGAAATGTTTCAGTTAGAGACTGAGGGAGTCCTACCGCAGACTATCTCATACAGTGGTAAGGGCATTCACAGGAGAGGTGGACCACCCCTGTTAAAAACTCTTCCCTTCAATAGGCAGAAATGGGGTACTCTAACCACTGGGCTAAAATACTGTAAGGAAGGCTCACCTCCCCCTCTACAAGCTGTGTTTGTAGATCTAGATGGCCTCTGAGCACACCTACCAGATCAGGCCCCACACCTGAGTTAGGTAAAGGAGCATTTATCTTCCCCCCAGTTCATGGATTGCCAGCAGAGATAGGTGCCAAACTGTGCGAGGGGGCAAGGCTTTGGACATACTCCTCTCACCAGCATCTCCCATTGGCTAATTCAGGCAGCTCCCTACCTAGCATTTTGGCTCTATGGATTGTATTCTAAGATGCCTCTCTCATCCCATTCATTGTATAAGGAGCCTAGTTGCCGAACATGAGTTAGGCTTTGTGAATCAGAGTGTTCTTCCTGTGATCTTCTAGGCACCAAAGTCCCTTTGTGGAGCTGGGCCTTAGACACATTTGAAAATTGTACTTGAAGTAAAAAGGAAGCAGTCACAGAAAAAAGTAAATGTACTTGATTTGGGAACAGGAAAGCAAAGTCCTCAAACTGTAGCAGCCATCCAAAAAACCTTGCATTAAAATGTTTAAATTGATTTATCATTAAAAAACAGGTACTTTATGTACCTAATGGGGGGGAGGGAAAATCAATGCTCAACCATGAATTTATTTTTTGTTGCCAAGTCCTTTATTGATTTGGAAGAAAGCACAACGCAAAAAGTCAAAAACAGTTTCATTTACTGAATCACTTAACTACTGTTACTAACAGCATCTGTAAACCATGTATATAATCAGAGCAGCAGAACAAAAATTAACTCAAGAAATGAAATCCAGAAATGACAACATGCAAGTAGAAACACTGAAATCGCAATTGAAATCTAGCTTGTTTAACTACTCCCTCTGAATTTTAAGTATTCCAATTAAAATAATCCAGGATTAATACTGCATGAGTCAATTATTAAATTGTTTCTTTATATCCAAATATGCACAAATGTAAGGATGAATTTAAAAGCACTATGTCCTTCTAAAAATACCCTGCAAAGAACAAAAATGCAGTTTGAGATGGTAATAGGTACTGCAATGTGTGTCACACTATTTCAATAGTTTAAAATTTGAATTAAGCTGATACAGAGAAAGTACCTAGCAGAACAAAAAATGAACAGGAATACAGGTTAAAAAAAAATGAATGCTGCAGGTAACTATATATTATAAGGCAAAAAGTTCTTTCTGGTTTTTGTAAAGGGAAATCATGCCTCACCAATCTACTAGAATACTTAGAGGGGGGTCAACAAGCATGTGGACAAGGGTGATCCAGTGGATATAGTGTATTTAGATTTTTGGAAAGCCTTTGACAAGGTCCCTCACCAAAGGCTATTAAGCAAAGTAAGCTGTCATGGGATAAGAGGGAATGGCCTCTCATGGATTGGTAAGTGGTTAAAAGATAGGAAACAAAGGGTAGGAATAAACAGTCAGTTTTTATAATAGAAAGAGGTAAATAGTGGTGTCCCCCAAGAGTCTGCACTGGGACTAGTCTTATTCAACATATTCATAAATGATCTGGAAAAAGGAGTAAACAGTGAGATGGCAAAATTTGCTGATGAAACAAAATGACTCAAGATAGTTAAGTCCCAGGCAGACTGTGAAGAGCTACAAAAAGATTTCTCAAAACTGGGTGACTGGGCAACAAAATGGTAGATGAAATTCAATGTTTATAAATGCGAAGTAATGCACACTGTAAAACAAACCTTACATATAAAATGATGGGGTCTAAATGAGCTGTTAGCACTCAAGAAAGTTCTTGAAGTGATTGTGGATAGTTCTCTGAAAGCATCCACTCAAGGTGAAATGTCAGTCAAAAAAGCCAACAGAATGTTGGGAATCATTAAGAAAGCGATAGATAATAAGACAGAAAATATCATATTGCCTTCATATAAATTCATGGTATGCCTACATCTTGAATACTACATGAAGATGTGGTTGCCCCATCTCAAAAAAGATATATTTGAATTGGAAAAGGTTCAGAAAAAAGCAACAAAAATTACTGGGGTATGGAGCATCTGCCATATGAGGAGAGATTAGTAAGACTGGGACTTTTCAGCTTGGAAAAGAGACGACTAAGGAGAGATATAATATAGGTCTACAAAATCATGACTGGTGTGGAGAAAGTAAATGAAAAAGTGTTATTTACTCGTTCTCATAACACAAAAGCTAGGGGTCACCAAATGAAATTAATAGGCAGCAGGTTTAAAACAAGCAAAAGAAAGGTTTGTTTGTTTTTTTACACAAACACACAGTCAACCAGTAGAACTCCTTGCTAGAGGATGTTGTGAAGGCCAAGACTATAACAGGGTTCAAAAAAGAACTAGATAAATTCATGGAGGACAGGTCCAGCAATGACTATTAGACAGGATGTGCAGAGAGGGTGTCCCTAACCCCTGTTTGCCAGAAGCTGGGAATGAGTGACAGGGGATGGATCACTTGATGATCACCTGTTCTGTTCATTCCCTCTGGGGCACCTGGCATTGGCCACTGTAGGAAGATAGGATAGTGGGCTAGATGGAACCTTTGGCTTGATCCAGTATGGCCATTCTTATGTTCTCTCTCTCTATTTATATATTTCAAAGCAAGTCTAAAAATGAAATGCTGTATTTGTGTTTAGTGAAAAGAAACAAACTAATCTACAGTAAATGTTCTTCCATTATCTGGACTGCTTAATACCAGCACAGAAAACTGAGAACAAACTGACCCACTCCCTACCTACTGGTAATTCAGGGCCCAATCCCTAATGCTTATTACCCCTTTACCTGCCTTACTATGCTCCTGTGTCATTGCCGCAGAGTAAACCAGTCCTATGCAAGGTAATATAAATGACACCCTCCTCCATTGAAATAATCCCAAATTGGGAACAAGTCCCCCGGGTTTTGAACATATCATTTTTAATGTGGGTCAGTGTGATTGCTAATGTCTGACATTCTGCCTAACCCAACCACAGGGAAATGTTAACTGATTTGACTGTTCTTAAGGATGCTTGGTTAGACTGCAACTGGAACCATGCAAACCAAATCCTCCTAGGAGACTGGAAAATTATGAAGGAGATCTTGGCCAGTTATCCCATACTTTACATAGCTTTTATACAATCACTTTAGCATGAAAAATGTTCTTCCACCTCTCCTTCAAATTGCAGTTATGGACTTAATTGTACAGATCACTTGTTCTCCTGATAAACTATGTTAAATACACCCAGGGCCAGCTCTAGCAATTTCGCCACCCCAAGCCCGGTGGCACGCCGGGGGGGCACTCTGCCGCTTGCTGGTCCCGCGGCCCCGGTGGACCTCCTGCAGGCATTTCTGTGGACAGTCAGCTGGTCCCGCGGCACTGATGGAGCTGCCGCAGGCGTGTCTGCGGGAGGTCCACCAGAGCCGTGGGACCAGCGGACCGTCCAGAGCCACGCCTGTGGCAGGTCCACCGGAGCCGCCTGCTGCCCTCCTGGCAGAGAGCCCTCCCGTGGCATGCCGCCCCATGCACGCGCTTGGTGCACTGTGGCCTGGAGCCAGCCCTGAATACACCCCAAATCAAATTTCCTCTAATCAGCTGGTTAAGATTGCCAGCTGCATTCCTACAAAAAGTGCTTATAGGGACATTAAAAGTTTGTGCCATGAGTCCTTTAACCCTGATTCAGGGTTCATACTCCGCATCTGATTCAAAATGAAAAATTTAGGCATACAATCCAGCAGACAATGTGTGTGCTTATGTGCAGAAATCAAGCATGAGCCTGCTGAATGGATTCCTTTACACATGGAAGAACCGATCATGTTCGCAGCTAAAATTTAAATGGGTTATTATTCAATAAACCAGCAGCAATCACCTTTGGATGTTTTCCCACAGCAGCAGCAGTCTGCATGTATGAATGGGAAAGAAACATCATGGAGACTGGTTGATGCTTAGGCACATTGACTATTCCTTCTCTAAATATAATCCTCCTTCATTTTTCTTATATTACACCCTTAAGAATGTTTTTAAAAAGCATGTTTACTACATGGTCTGAATATTGGTGTTGATATCTGTCTCGGAACTGTCCTTTTCAGTTTCCTTATTCCTATTTAAACTCAAACACCGCCTTTTGTTGTGTGCATATGCCTCCCCTGGACTATAGAGTGACAAAACAACAAGAGGAATGGCCTCTGAGCCAAGGGAAAGAGGACTGCAGAAAAGGATTCCCTGCAGAATTTTTTCTTGGCCGCTCATCTGAATTTTTAGACCCATTGGAAGTGGGTAGGTAACAAATGAGGTAGGTAACGTTACATAGATTTTATAGCCAGAGGGACCATTATGATCCTTTTATTTGACTTCCTGCATAATAGAAACCATAAAATTTCACCCTGTAAGAATGCTGCCAGGCCCACAAATGTCTCCAGTTTCAAAGATAGGATAGCAATACTGGTTGATTTAATCTCCAGTACAGAAAAATAAATGGATTTCCCCTTCATGATGTGATACCACTATGCATCAGAGAAAGGAAGAGGTGCATTTTAAAGAGGTAGTTGAAGGGGGAAAGGATAGAGGCAATGGCAGGCTGAGCAAGGAAGGATGCTCCAAGCATGAGGACTGTGTGGGAAAGCCACAGATATGGCACTTAATCAAGGTGCTTGGGGGAGAAAACAGGGCAAAAAGGTGACAAAGGAGACGAGAGGTAAGGCAGGAGCTTGTTCAAGGTGTGATGAAGTGGGACTGTGCCTAATGTTTCCTCTGAATCCTGTGTGGGTGCCTCAGTTTCCCCTATGCATTTCTTAAGTTTCTAGTGGGGGAGCGTGTTGCAGAGCAAAGGGCCAGTGCACATAAATGGCTGACACTGTGTCTCCTGGCAACTAATGGCTGGGGCCCTTCCCCGCAGCAAGGAGATAGCTAAAGGTGATGGAGAACAAAGAGATCAGGTAACCTCCTGGCCTGGGAAAGGAACAAAGCCCAGAGGAGGAGGGGCTGGAGGGTGAGTCAAATTTGGGGCTCGCTGGAGATGTGGAGTGAGTGCAGACGTGGGTATCTGGCTCGCTGCCTCCCAGGATGGGCCCGGCTGAGGGGTCCTGTTCTCTGTACCTACAGCTCTGTTTTAGACCATGTTCCTATCATCTAATAAACCTCTGTTTTACTGGCTTGCTAAGAGTCATGTCTGACTGCAAAGTGGGGGTGCAGGGCCCTGTGGCTTCCCCAGGACCCCGCCAGGGCAGACTTGCTGTGGGAAGCACATGGAGGGGCAGAGGATGCTGAATGCTCCAAAGGTCAGGCCCAGGAAGGTGGAAGCCATGTGAGCTTCTGGCCCTGGAGACAGTCTGCTCACAGAGAGGAGACTTCACCAGAGTCCTGACTGGCTTTGTAGGGAGCAGTTCCAGAGCATCTCCTGGGGACTCCGTGACACAAGGCCTTTCTGAAATATTGTCATTAATTACATTAACAGACATGCTCCACTTTAAAGGGATCTCTTAGGTAAAAAAAAAAATCTCATCCATAAAAATTAATGCAAATAAATTCTAATGAACAAAGAATAGAGAAGAAGAGGATGGTCCAGTGGTTAGAGTATTAACCTAAGATTTCAGAGACTCGAATTCTTTTCTGTTTCCCCAGACTTCCTGCATTATCATTGGTTAGTGCTCTAATAACTGGGCTATGGAATAGTCTGTTGTGGGGCTCTCTCAGTCTGTCTTGGCCCTTCCATTTTCTATTAAATAATTACATATTAATTGGGCCCGGGAAAGGGTGAGAACAACATTGTAGTCCAGTGATCAGAGCATTCACCTGAGAGGTGAGACACCACTGTTCAAGTCCTTTCTCCTCATCAGGTAAATGGCAGACTTGAACCAGGGCCCCCACTTTCTTGGTGAGTGCCCTAACCTCTGGGCTAAAGGTTATAAGGGAGGCCACCTCCCTCCCCAAACATTGTGTGTGGAGTTAGGCAGGCACCTAAGCCATTCAGACAAGAAACAGCTTAGGTGCTGTGACCAGGTTCACTCACCACAGCAGCACCTCCTGCTGGCTGTCTTGGGGATTAGCTCTGCTAGCCAGTACGCCCTCTTCTGCTGGTTTCTCACCACCATCACTTCTGCTCCAGAACCCTTGTCACTCCCAGGACTGTGGCATCCTCTTCATGACACAGGCCCCTGGCCATGTCATGCTCTGGTCTTCTCTGTTCTAGGGGAACTGCAATCCGCTGACAAGCCATTTCCCTCAGTGGCAACTGCAGCCAATTGTCTGACCACTTCCTCAGTGGCGAAGCGGAGGGAACCAAGACCCACCCACTATTCTGGGTCCCAGCCCAAGGACTCTAAGATGGCCGCCACTTGATACATTCCCTCCCACTTCTCAGTTCATTGTTCTGGGCCATTTCCCCACGGCCCTTCAGCACCCACTTCGCCCTTGCCTCACTGCCTCAGCGTACAAAGCCCTGCAGCCACACAGGAGTCATCTTTAGCTCTCCTCACTGCTAGCAGCACTGCTCTGTCCAAGGTGCTGGTGCTCCCTCCTCCTGCTATGAGCCTGATCTTCCTTCCTCAAGCTCCAGGCAGCTACTAACCCTGCTCTGCCCTGCAGCTCTTCTTATACGGGCCTGCCCGGGCCTCATTGGCCGCTCCTTGCAGCCCTTTCTAATTGTCTGTCTCCCACGCAGCCTCCATAGGGTTCTAATTGTCTGCCTGCTGCACAGCCTCCCTAGGGTTCTATTAACCCTTTGTGGGCCAATGTGGGGCATATGCCTCATCACTGGCACCTTAGGCGCCTAACCTCAGGAGAGGGGTTTCCAGCTGTGGATCACAGTTAGAGATAGGCACCTTCACTAGTCCTGGACAAAGGCACCAAACTCAGAGTGGGTGGGTTTAAGACACGCCCCCTTCTTGATAAATCCCACTGGGTAGCTTAGGCAGCTCCCTGCCTAGAGTACTGACTTTTATCTATTCTCAGATCCATGTCTTCCACTGTGCAATGAATAGCGTTCCTATGTACCTAACCCAGGCTTTGTCGAACCCAGTGATGTTCAAGGCACCTAAAAGTTAAGCGTTTCAATGCTGAATATCTCAATGTCTTAGTTCTCTAAGGCCCAGATCCACTAAGATATGTAGAAGCAGTCTGTAAAACAGGGATAACAGCACTTCCCTTCCTCATAGGACTGTTGTGAAGCAGGGACCACAGTTATTTAAGAGGGAGGGAGAGAGTAAGAGATACAGAAGAACTAAACTGAAGAGATATTTTGTATGCTGCAAGAATGTTCTTTTCTGCCATGCTTGTTTACACACACACACAGACACACACACACACACAGACACACACTTCATATAGTGTTATGTGGCCTTATGGAAGCAGTGAAAGGCAGTCTGGGATGGCAGAAGAGACAAACATTTGGAGTCAGAATCTTCTCCACACCCACAATGCCGTCTGAAAGGGAAGTGGCCCAGGGTCATTCCATTCAGTGCACCAGTCTGGTTAATGCAAAAACGCTACACATCGCGTGCACACACACACATAGAGAGGGAGAGAGAGATAACAGCTGCTTCCACCAGATTTTCAATTAAATATTTGTCCCCTTGCAGTTATGACTGTTGAGCAGCTGGCAAGAATTGACAAGAGCAGAGTGAGAAATACAAAGAAACTGCACAGAAAGAAGAGGAGTAAAGCAAAGGGAAGGGAAAGAACTGGAGAAGAGTTTAGAAAGAAGCACAAAAGGAAAGCAGAGAAAAAGAGAAGGAGGCAGCATAACCTAGTAGTTAGAATTGGAGCTGTTTGAGTATTTTCAACAAAAATGCTGTTTCAAAGTGCTAACGTTTCGCAGACAGGTAAAGGTTTTGATGATGTTTTTGTCTGAAAATGTTTTTAGGTTCAAAGCTCTCTGGTTGAGAGAGAGAGAATTAAAAACCAAATAAAAAACCGGAGCTGCTGAATCCTAGAACACCTGTTGTTTTGAAAGAAATCCTCTTTGGTTTTCAAACAGAAGGTTTTGGTTTTGTTCAAATAGGGAACAAAAACAAATTTTGAAGCCTCAAAAGTTGTCGTGAAACAGAATTGTCATCCATTGGACAGCACTACTTAGAACAAGAGACTAGCAGGCATTCTATTGCCAATTCTGCCAGTGATTCACCAGGTGACCTTGGACAAGTTACTTAATCTCTGTGTCACTCTGTATGTAAAATGAGGATAATACGTATACATCTTTGTGAGGTGCATTGAGATCCATGGATGAACAGTACTATATAAGGATATCGTATTAGACTTTTCATGCTTGGCAAGTGCAAATTGGTAAGGATAACATACTTATATGTTAGACAAGTGTCTCTCTCTGATGATCTTAACACCACGTCTGGACCTGGACAGAACAATCCACTGCCAACAGCATTAAATGTTTTCAGATCAGGAATCATTGATCCTCCAGCCCATAAGCATGCCATGAATTCAGGTGAACCGTGAAGATGTATTACGGTCCCTCTATCTCTGCCTACAGTAGAATATGCGCTGCTGAGTAAACATACAGGAGGACAAATTATCTAGAGATAGGCCCAAACTGAAAGTAGATCTGAACCTTCTTGAATTCAGAGGAAGATCAAATCTGAATTTCGTGCTTGGGCCTCACATAGGCCTGGCTTACACTGCCACAATGACACATAAGCCAAGGTAAGGCAGGCAAAGTGGTAGATATCAGATATATCAGTCAGCTAGTTGTAGTAGAATCCAGTTGTACCTGCAGAGAGAGGATACTAGGTCATGCACACATCCACCATCATATCCAAACACCTGCAGCAAAGCAGTTATTTCACTTAATTATCTACCAGGAGACAGATTTCATTGTAAGCATCCCTCTGAGCTGGAAATTCTGTAATAATCACATATTCATGCACATGTGGTTAGTGGCTTAAATAAGTGGTGTCACTTTTGCACAGAAAGCAGCTAGGATATTTTTTGGCTTCTCACAGCAGCGCATTAACATGGGATACAATCACTCCTGGTTCACAGTCAAACCTTACATATATGGCCTCTAACTATAAGGATTTAAATTTGCCAGCTGCTGATATAAAATACAAAACACTGTAGTCAATATATCCATTCCAAACTGTGAAGGGTTCTGCTGGAGAGTCTGATTGCAAACTATTCAGACTGTCAATCTTTCCAGTCTTACCACTCTCTGATCCTGTCAAGGAAAATACAGCCAACAGTATAATAAACTGCCCCCTAACATTGCAACATTAAGCTTAAGCATGAACATCCCATTGAAATAAATTCAGGGGGGAGCTCATATCCAGAAATGTTCTGAGTGCTAAGACAGAACTAGATCAGCGTACATCTGAAAGGTTTTCTTTGCAATCATGAGGGTTACAAAAGTGTGCATTCTGCACAATCAGAACCTATCATGGGGGCTGCATAATTTCATCAAGTGCCCTGGCTATTCACTGTTGTCAACCTTTTGCATGCTGAACTCCCACTGAGTTACATATTTCTAACTCAGATCAAAGTCTATGGGAATTGTGTGTGAGATAATACACCAAATACAGACAAAGGCTATGTCTACACTACAGCCTATGCTGGCAAATCTCACATCACTCCAGGGTGTGAATATTACATCCCCTTGAGCAGCATAAGCTTTTGTGTGCACAGCACTATGTCGGCAGCAAAGCTTCTCCCACCAATATAGCTTATGCAACTTACAGAGGTGGTTTTTTCAGGCTGAAGGGAGAGCAGCTCTCTCCCATCAGAATAGAGCATCTTCACCAGACACACTGCAGTGGCACAGCTGCATCCATACAACTATGCTCCTGCAGTGCTGTATGCATTCATGTGCCCTTAATAGTATAATTGCATAAAGTATTTCACCTGTTTGGTGGAGCCTATGCCAAGTAATAAGAAAAAGGACAGAGCTGTCAAGTATCATTCTCTCATTTCCCTATTTCTTGTGCTCACTGTATGATGTTAGCATGAAGTAATGTTAGCTAACATGATATTATGATGTCACTAGCTGTTGAGATCTGTAGCCAATATCCCATGGAGCTTGCAGGGGAGAGGGAGACACAAAGGGGAAAGATAGCATTTGATTTCTGCTGCTTCCAAAAAAATAAAAGTGGATTTGACACACCCCTACTTACCTGCATCTAAAGAAGATTGCAGATTCTTTCCATTTCATTCTTAACAGATTTTATCAAATGTGTCCCAATTCAGAAGACAGTCCCACTTCTATTCATATTCTCTGAATTTGTATTTGAGGATGAAAATACCAAGGTTTTTTTTTCCCAACCCTTTCCGCATAGGCCTTCCCCTTGAAATATAAATATCAACACAGTTGTCATATTTATGTATGAGATATGTAGGAGGCTTCTTTCATGTCACTGTACAATCTCACTGTTTTTCTATCATTTCTGATTTTTCAGGTCAGAATGCAAGGCTAGATTTCCTTCCTTTTAATTTTCCTGTATTGTTTAAGTGTTAGCGCGAAGCACTGACTTCTCAATTTCAGTAACTCTGAATACAGTAAAAAAGCTGCAACTGTCAGGAAGTCATGAAACCCAATCATGCATGAACACAAGTTTGTAAACCAACATCAAAACCACGGAACAGCTTTAAAGGAATAATCGGAAAGATTTACACAGACACTGCTATGGCCCCTCAGAGATCTTTAAAAAGAAGCAAATCATATGTCACCATCATACCTTTAGGTAAATCTCCCACGTTTTCATGTTATCTTCCTCTGCCCATAAGCATGCCATGAATTCAAGTGAGCTATGAATATGTATTTTGTCCCCTTTATCTCTGCCTACAGTAGAATATGCACTGCGTGGTAAACATACAGGATGACAAAGTAACTAGTGATAGACCCAAATTAAAAAAGTAGATCTGAACCCCCTCGAACTCTGAGAATGCTCTAATCAAAATATCGTGCTTGGGATCATCTCACGATGGGCCTGGCACAGAACAACCAAGTCCAAATGACTTCAAGCTTAGAGCTCAGGCTGATCTCAAATATTAATCATTTGGGAAGGGGGGGTGGGGGAATTCCAGCTCTGTGGTCCTTCATACACATCCAGAAACAGTAGAGTAAAAGCTTCCTTTTAAAGTAACTTGCTTCATTTTCAAATATATGTCCCATGATTTACATGTCCTGCATGTTACCAATGAAAATAAAAGTAATTGTTTACAGTTACATAACAGACACTAGCATCAATTGAAAAGCATCAGCTTTGAAATGACAAGTAAAATTAAACTATTCAAACCAACCAGGTACAAAACATCATGGAGCTGTGAAGGGATGTATTTCAGCAGTAGAGAAGGGCATTAAGTTAGCAGATAGCCTATTTAAATCAACATACAGACAAATGGCTACAAGTACTGGAAATATGTTTTCACAGAGCAATGTGAAGAGAATTTATCTTTTGAGACCACTATTAATCTATTAACATAGGTCATATTGGAGACATGGTCTTACTTCTGTCCCAGAACATAAAAAATGGAGAAGGAAGCTGTTCAAGTTAGCACAATAATGAATTTTTCCTGAGTCCATCTCAGGGAGAAGACATCCTGCCAGCTATACATAACACTGCTCTATAGCCAAAATGCTTCTGAAATAAATGTAGTCAAACTTTACTAATTATGGGTCACTGAGAACAAAAATGATGCTTAAAATTGTTGATTGGCTCTAGTCTAGCTGTTGGGCTCCAGACTACAGCAGTGTAATCTTCGTCTTGGCAGGGTGTATATTAGGGTTTTCCATGTTTCCGGATGACCGTCAAAGGTATCTTGTCCCATTCTTCTTTGGAAGGTGATCTGTAGCTGCAACAACTATCTGTGGTAGTGAGGCAGCCCTCAACATTGATTCCCGATCAGATGTATGAGTGGAGATCTGTTCATTAATTCATCAAAGATGAGTCTTAAAGCTGTTTGCTGCCGTATATGGCAATGTTTTGCCATTTCTTAAATTCCAGTTGGTCATGTGCATCCATATTGAAGGACCTATGACAACATGACAACACTTTTGAGGTGCATAAACTATGACCACATCAGTGGCGTAGCTTGTGGGCTCGATTTTTGAAGTGTGATGTTGACTCTCTTGCTTGATACTAACAAGACTGTGACGACCTCAACGGGACAGCTCCTGTACGTTGCGTTTGGTTTGTGCTTACGGCGGATGGGTGCCAGGCGGCACTGGGTCAAGTGCCTCCGCGAGAGTTTCCACTCTACGGATCATATGAAGAGTGCGCCACATAAGCGCGCACTGTCATTGGAGGGCGGTGAGGATCGCGCAGGTGCTTTGGCATCCACCTATATTGTTGATATCATAGTTAGCTCATTTATGGTTCACACCCCACGTTTACATCAAGCTGGGTTGATGAAGAACTTTGTCAAGGCCATTGACATAATTACATACTAACACTAAGGCGAGGTCTTATATCACAGGTGGGCGGTCCGAGCTACCTCTCCTGTGGGCAGATTTCCGCGCGGCTTTTAGTGAGACGTTCAGTACTTAACGGCAGGAAGGTGGTTCTTGTGGTCCTCAGATTCCGTTATATGGGAGATTCATATCAGTTCATTATGGAATTGTATGTGGTTTGACATGCTACTGCGTGGTCAGTGGCATACAAGTAGCACGCGGCTGGACATCTCGGTATCAGGGTTAGTAAAGTGGAAGCTTATTCTCTTCTAGGACAAATGAGAGGACCCCTGATACAGCCCGGGTCTTTCTGGTGGTTGTGTTGGCTATGTCGTACCTCCTCAAAGGGTACCTAATCATTCTCAAACGACTTAGAGCTTACGCACATGATGCGCATGAACATAAAAAAATCGAGTATATCACTTCATGGTGGTTCACTTCTTACCACTCCTCAGAGTATTACTACTCTACAATCATGGGTGACATGATTTGGTGTTCACCTAAGAGTCAGTGATCCCCAAACCTGGTTCGCTGAATCTGTGGGCTCTTAACTCTTGAAATGTTTCATGGCCTCGAATTGAACCAAATTCTAAGCTCCACTTGGCTTTTGCAGCTGGCGGGCAACAAAAGGTTAATAGAAGCTCCACAAGGCAGTGTCCACAGGATCACCAGAGAACCATTAGCTAACATTGCGGAAAGAAACTGAGCTCTATTACAGTTGCCTAACTGTCGTGAGTCCACATCTTTCGCATCAGGGTGCATGCTACTAGTGCTGCAATGGACATTTACATTATGAGTGTTACCTGGGATCAGGAGCATTGACATCTGGAACTCCTCTGATTATGATAGTCTCTAACGATGCTAGAGCGCTAATGTGAGCGTTTGACACTAGAGATAGACATGTTGTGATGGTGAGACTCTGATACGTACTCCATGTGATCATAATGTAGTATTATTGCTTGTTCTACATCCCAAGGTGAATGCTTTTTGATTTCTAGAATGCCCCTTCTTGGCTGATTTACTTTAACTTCCATAGTAGTTCTACGTCCATAGAATACATGGACAGTCTGTGGACGGTTATTTCTATCACCTGATTTATAGCTATCTTGGGCCAATAAGTAATATCAATAAGAACAAGTGCATGCGCTTGAGTGTTACGTTTGTTCAATGGAGTTAATACTTTTGGTCTACGTATGTAGCACCTTTACGAGCCTGTATAACATCGACATAAAATGTTGAGAATCTGTTGTAAGAACTCTTCTCTGGGTGAAACGCTCTGAGTGGTCACATGTCCGTGGTTTTATAATTGTCATATTTGATTCAGCAGCATCAAAAGATCATACTATAGAATAATTAGCCTTTACCAAAGTATTACTCTCTCGTGAAGGCAGACGACTGGAGAAGCCAGAACTTGGCTCTATACATATAGCCTTCGTCCATAATGGCTCAACCCTTGCTGCTTAAGCTCAATAGCTAAGACAATGACACTTTAATATTACTCATCTTCTCCCGAATTGCTTCAGCAAATGATAAGGTATTGGGACACGTGGACTTTATTTTTTTCCCCTGGTGCATGACAGTTGGGCTAAGTGGCATCATTACAGTGTCAGATTGTGGTATTGATTTTCTAAATGATAGTCTTGTCTGCTGAACTGAGAGACTGTTGCGTAGATGATCAGATACATGGTGAGTCACAAAAGCCTGGGGTGCGTAGGGATGTGAAAACTAATGTCTACAAAGATTACGGCACAGCGATGGTGCTGGAATGGCTTAGCTTCGGTGTGACTAATGGATTTCAACCAAATGGTTCATGTCTGTACACCTAGTCAGTGTGTTGCAGGAGAAAGCTATTCGTTTGGGACATCACTACATGCTCAGTATGAGATGTATCTCCGCATTGTCAGATAGATCTCGTACCTTCGTCGTCATCGCGGTCATCACTTCTCTATTACACTCTTATATTTTCCTTCTGCCATTTAGGTTGGTCGTCTCAAAACGATGATTAATATGGCCTGGCGTTGTCTTGGAGCAGTCTCCTGTATCTCTCTCTTCTGCTCGAGTGTCTCACCTACACTACACAGATTTCGGATATCGGTATCTCTGCTTGGATGTCTGACATAGTCGTGTCTCGGTAAACTTCATGTCGCTTGGGTTAACTAGGAGACATTGCCAGTGGTCTGCCATGTGCAGCCACAAAAGATGAGCGAATCTCATGGTGTGCTAGTACTACACGTGTGCTGAGTGTTGCTATAGTGTGATACCTTATTAAGTCCTGGTCACTATGCTAGCGCTGGTATAGATACGCATAATAACTTCAGAAATCCAAAGATGATCATATAGGTTGCCTAATGTCTTCTAACTATGAGCTCGTCATCAGTTAAAGTGCGCACAATGTGAGACTGGGAGGATATCTGTGGATACCAATGAGATGGGGCGCACTCCTGATGGCCGCTGCAGAATCTCTTCTCCTCTCTGTCATATTTGAATTCAGCACATCAAAATACATAATAAATACCACATTTTATCTCTGAAGCAGACGACTTCTCAAAAATTGTAGACCAGTGTAAGCCTCAAAGCACTAATAACTCTCTCCCGAACTTGCAGAAAATGAGCTGCACCCAACATGCATGCACATTACAGATTAGTATTTATTCAAAACAACTGCAGGACTAGAGACTGTGCTAGTGATAAATACTTGTGACAAAGATGCGTAATGATATCTAACAAGCATACCAAAATGTGGAGCAGTGTTTGCATAAAAGGGCATGTTGTAAAATACTCTTTTGAAGAGAAGATCTGAAAAACACTTATGAATTCTCAAATAATCTGACACCTCAGTTCCATTCATTCCTTTCAAGTTTTAATTTTCTGTTGGCAAATTAAGGCCAGCAACAGCTAATTAGACCTTCCAGTTGTTCACCTAAAATCACATGAAGGTATCATGCTGGATTAATGTCACACAAACTGTAGTCCCTGGACCATGAAACACATGACAGTGGTCTGCAGCCAGGTAGCTATTCACTTGCTGATAGTTTGCCTTATTTTTAGCTGCTAAGAAGCTGAAGATAGAAAATAACATCAACAAAGTGTTCATAATTGCATACAGCTCTATGGCTCACACAGTTTGAAGGGGAGGGGAGGATCTGTCTGATCTCAAATGGGAAGAGAGGACCCCTGTGCCAGATAGCAGACAGCTAATTAGCTTGGATGATCAAATCACTCAATATATTAACAAATCTACTTCTTTATCTGAGCCTAAAGTGAGGAAGTCTGTACTCTCAGTTATGGAGCAATCTTTCAGAAAATTAATCATCCATTACTGTGCACTGAGATACCCCACAGGTATGAGCATCACCCATATTCCTTCAACCCATATCGAAAGGTATCAGGATTCAATGCAAGGCACTCAGCACCCTCACCTCTCAAGTCACCATCTGACAGGATCAAGCACTAAATATGTACACCTCTACCTCGATATAACACTGTCCTTGGGAGCCAAAAAATCTTGCCGTGTTATAGGTGAAACCACGTTATATCGAACTTGCTTTTATCCACCAGAGCACACAGTCCCCCACCTCCGGAGTACTGCTTTACCGAGTTATATCCGAATTCGTGTTCTATCGGGTCACGTTATATCAGGGTAGGGATGTATTTCTAATGATGTGTGAGCTCTCTAGCCTAAATGCCTGCAATATAAAACATACTCAGATTATGATGTTAGGAGATGAGCTGAAGTGATATATATCAATCTAGAGACATGTATATTAATTTTAATTACATTTCTTTTTTCCATTCCCCCTGGACTTTGTTCACTCAAGGGTTGGTGCAGTGGTTAATTTATGTCATACATTAGCTCTGACACTTATTAAAAAACTTTAAACCATAAGAATTAAAAGTGAACTATAGAAAGTTTGTATTTTTAATAAAAAAATAAAACTAAGTCAGACAGCTAGGTAGCATCTAAAATGCAATTGTTCACTCAGACAATTTAATCTAATGCTTTGTCATGAATTGGGTCAGTACAAACACATCTTTAAATCACATTTTATCTGCAGCTCCAGAAACTTTAGCCTTTTATTACAATATCAGAAATGGGGAACACAGTTCTCCTCCCTGGGAAGGATTTTTAATAAAAAGGGAAAGCTGAAATCAGAGGGGCATTGGTTCATGTGCAACTCACAGCCAGACAGTGCTCAAAAGTAATCGAAACAAAATATTTTTTTAGTATTTTCCAGGGCCTAATTTTGCTCATTACTTCATCCTTCAGTCAGAGAAGAGCTGACATCAGGAAGTAGCATTGGGATTTCTTGCCAGTAACCAGGATTGTAGGGGCAGAGGGCTCATCCTTTCACAGTGTCGGTATGTGGATTGGAAGGAGGGCTCCACACAGCTACCACCTGATGGGTTCCTCCCCTTTTCATAAGTAATGGAGTTTATAACTAGTTAATCAGAAAGCAGTGTTGCTGAAATGCATTGCATGCTATAGGCTTTTTAGCTGAGATCTCAATTTTATTTCTTTTTACATAATATAGTATCTTAAGTGTATTGTTGATTAAAAAAGCCTTTTACTGGGTTTTGAAATAACATCAATTTTCACAATTTCTAATTCCCAAAAGATCTGAAAATGGTGCTTTCAATTTACCCAGTATCTGCAAACCATTCCCTGAAATCACACCAAAGAAAAGTAAAAAACCCAAAACAGTTTACAAAAAATGAAAATCTGTCAGTTTTAGTTGAATTGCTATGGTTTAACCCTCAGCCTTCTGCATATTACAAACAAACTTTGTATTCACAAACAAAACCCACACTAATTAGTTCTGAGCAGAATATGAGCTGATATGTTCCATTAAGAAATCGAAATAAAACAAAAACAGCTATCCGGCAGAACTCCTTCATGCTGGAAAAAAGGTTTTCTGACATATAACATACTGCTTCTGGCAAACCCACTGCCGTATAATACTTAATTAACATTTTTGACAAGGTGCCTAGACACGACATTATTTAATTTCACATAATAAAGGACAAAGGGAAGGGAAGAAATAAAAGAGGGCATCATGAAAAGTGTGGCTCCTCCTCTAATTAGGTCCTGCATCAGCTCGGGTACTATGTTTCTGTGACCAAGCAGTTAGTCCAGTTCAGTTTAGTTACCATCAGAAAATCCAGCTTGCATTTTCAGTGACAGGAAAGACATGGGACTGGATATACCAAGAGTCTGATCCACTATGGCAATTCCCGTGCAGTTCCTTCCTTTAGCATTAGTAAACAGTCTGAGATTAGTCATATTTCTGCAAATAACATGACAGAAACGTTCAGGACAGTTACAAAGACTACCCCAAAAAACCATTACAGAGATGTCTACTTAATTCAGTCGATGGATAATTAGAGCCAAAACTCAGGTCATATTAAAAACAACTTTCAGCCTGCATTTGGATGGTTTTAGATGGATTGTTCATTGATGGGTTGATTTTCAAAGGTGCTGAGCACCTCTAACTCTGTCTACTACGGGATTGGGGAATGCCCAACACATCTGAAAAAATCAGATCTCTGTGGTGTCAGAAAGTTTCCATTTAACTAATAAAGAAAGGCCAAGCTCTGAACAGCATAGAAATGGATGTTGAGAAACCCCATGACAACAAGGGACTATGGACCTGATTTTCAAAAGTGCAGAGCACCTGCAATGCCAACTGAAGTCCATGGTGCTCCCATCTGAAAATTGGACACAAGTGAAGAGTTGTGTTACAAACACATGAGGAGGCCAGGATCTTCGAAAGTGATCAGTGAGGTGGAGGGCTTCCATTTCTGGATGTCTAAGCTGAGTCACTTTAAAGTGGCCTGAATGTCAAAGGCTGGTGTGCAACACTTTCTGAATATAAGGCCACTTTTAAAGTATCCTGAGTTAGGCACGAGTCAATATCACTAGCCACTTTTTAAAATCTTGGCTATGCTAACCGACGAGCACTCCCACAGCTGAGCAGGCTGACAGATAATGTGGGGTTCCTCCGTATAACAATACCAACTGTTCATTTCAAGCCAAAGTCATAGGAAGGCATTTTATTCATCAATAAAGAACAGGGAGATCAGCCCTAAAACAACAGTATTTTGTTGGTCTTAAATTTAGGATCTAAGATTATTTGTTTTGCCTTCCTCCTCATCTTCTCTGCACCTCCCCCACCCTGACAAGTTCCAAAGACACTGCCTTTTAAGACCAACTTAAACTATTAACCTTTTCTCCTAAATGTAACTGGACAACTGCCGGTCTTTGATTTTACAATTTTAGTTTATTATTATATGAAATTACGTACTTATGATTTTAACACCACATTATCTGCAGGAAAACTTAACTGTAACAAAGAGAAACCTGACAAAAATTTTGCTGTGAGGAGGAAAAATAGGAAGACTCAAGGTTTCTTTAGCATTTAAAAAAAATAAACATTAATTTCTCTCCCTCACCCCAAGCACCCACGCTGAGTCCAAAGCTCCCCAGTTCAGTTGTAGTCAGAGAACTCTGGCAGTCCAAGCAGTATTATAAAATGTACTATATAGTGGGTGGCTTGATAAGTCCTAACTGACCAAAAATCACAAGTCAAAACATGTAGCACCGCATACAAGAGCTGGTTTTAATTAGAATTCTCAGTGGGGGATGGAACAGCTTGATTACCTCCAGGGAACATGGAACTGTAAATGTGCTAACAACAACTGGTTTACTAGTCTGGAATGTAACAAATGAAACGCTTCTATAATGGACACAGACTAATGCCTTAGGGACTGACTTTTCCCTTCTCATTGGCAGTGAATCGTATCGTACTCCTCAAACATAGAACTGTTCGCCACGTAAGGTATTATTAAACGTGAGCAAATGGGAGCAAAGTCTGGGCTTTAAACATGCTCTAGTTGGGCAGGTGCTAGTGAGTTGGAAGTGAAGTGGGAAATGTCAAATTTAAAGCATGTTTCTACTCTGAAAAGTGACTATGTAACTTTCTTACTCATCAGGGCTGTGATTTAGGAAAGCTCTTAAGTGCTGTACTGAATAGGGATGCTTTCCTTGGGTGAACTCAGCCCCGTCAAAGAGACGAATGCAAGCTACATGAGTGAAGGCTGGAGGAACTGGGCATGTTCAGTCTGGAAAAGAAGAGATTAAGGAGGGATACGATAGGACTTCAAATACTTTAAAGCCTGACATAAAAAGATGGAGAAAAGTTTTGTTCTCTTTTCCAACAGAGCAGGACAAGAGGCAACAGGTTCAAACTACAGCATAACAGGTTTAGATTAAGTCTCAGGAAAAACTTCCTAACTATAAGAACAGTAGGACAATGGAGCAGACTGCCTAGGGAGGTTGTGGAAACTCCTTCACTGGAGGTTTTCAAAAGGAGGCTGGAGCCGTCTGTCTTGGATGGTTTAGACAGAACAAATCCTGGATCTTGGCAGGGGGTTAGACTAGAGGACCCTTGTGGCCCCTTCTAACCCCATGATTCTATGTATCTTTAGTTCAGTGACAAAAATAAGAGTTTACTACTTTTTACTCCTGTTAGCCCTGCAGTTAACAGTGAGTGGGTTTCTATTCCTTCTGGATTATCAGCCAAAGCGGTCACTAAGCTCTAATTACAAAGCTAAATAATTATTCCTGTTCAGATTCTGACAGCAATGGTTGTTGGCACCAGTATTATGAAAAGTACAATCCATGACCAGTGGAGTTGCACAGTTCTCATCCAGGACACTATTTGGTCTGCTGAATCTTTATCACTAGAGGTGACATTCAGTTTATTAGCAATAGTAGTAACTGGTGACCCTTGTGAAAAGCTCTTGGAGTCTAGAAAACAGGGGTAGAGATCTTGCAAGATTTTCTATTACTTGTTCCTTCAGATCAAGCTGGAGGTATGACAAAAATAAGTATGTTATGTTATTTGGGAGGAGTGAGAACCTGGATAGCCTCCATGTTAACACATTTCTGCAGTTGTGGTTAGAAAGCAGATGATAAAAAAACATGAGAAAGATGTGCAACCTCCACAAAATCTTTGAGGTGATGCCTTTATTCCTTTGGCAGAAAATCATTATTTACAATTTGGGGCTTTGAATACCATATCTGATGCAATCTGATCAGATCCAAATTAGCTCTTGAAAGGGAGAAAATACTGCCTGGTAATTTAGAGCAGGAGATAGCCAGCATTCCTTGGTTTTATCCCAGGCTTCACAATGGTTTTGCTCTTTCACCTTGGGCAAGTCATGTAACTGTTCCATGCCCTAATTCCCATTTGTGAAATGGAGATAATACTCATCTACCACTGAGACATCTATAATTGTACTTTGAGATCCTCGGATGAAAGGTAATATATAAAAGTGCAAATTAACATCACTGTCTGACATCCACAGATGAAAGTAGCTATAGAAGTGCCACCACTGCTGCTAGATGGAAATGAGCATAACCGGTAAGAGAGAAGTTTCCTTAGTATGCCGTGGATTTCTTTGCCAACAGCCTCCACTCCTAAATGCTCACGCAACACAGTAATGATAAAACCTAATTCTTATTACTGTCACACCTCTGAAGTAGATGAGTGTTGTCGTCAAGGTCACACAGCAGCACCAGGGTAAAGCCTAGGATAAAACCAAGTAAAGCTGTTCTATTCCTAGACTTTTTTTTTTCTCTCCCATTTAAGACATTTTGGACCTGATCTTCAGATGGTATACACTGGCAAAGCTTTAGAATCTGGCCCATTTTCTCCTAAAATAATAGGATTTTTGCTGTTATAGAACACTCATTTAGACAATATCAGCTCTCCCCTCTCACGTTGCCTTTCAAGACAGCCAATGAATGTTTTATGAAAAAAGGGGGTGGGTGTTGAGTTATTGGTTATAACAAAACCTAGATCAGTTTCTCTTTGCTTGCCATCTGCTTTTTTGTTGTTACAAGGAAAAGCTAAGTGAATTTTTTTAATTGCCTAAACTGTGAAGTGATATATATCCAGTTATTGATTTCTCTTAACTTACTTTGTTAATCATTTACTGAGTTTTAAAACAGAAGCTCCGACACTATTGATTTGACTCAAAAGGCTGTTCATAAGCCTTAGGCACATAGCTATGGTTGTTCCAGATGGAAGATATTTTACGTGTCATTTTTATTGACCTAGATGAAGACACACAAATATCAATAGTTAGTTATGAGAGGCTGTACTGGCGAGGGATCGTTTGGGAAGAAAGGACTTACAGAAAACAAGAATATAGATCCAACTGCTGTCAGGAATGAGAAATTAATATAATTTATCATGCAATAATGGCTATGGTTCAGAACGATTGAGCATGAGGAAAGGTGGATGTGCAAGCTACATTTTTGCACTATGACCTTTATCCCCTCATGGAAATCCCAACATGACGATATTCTCTCCATTCAATGAAGAGACACTGTGCATATCAGATAACGACAGTGAAAATCATCCCTGAGGCCTCGATTCCTCAAGCAGCTTGGTGCCCACCCCTGCACCTGTATGGAGCCCCATTGACTTCTATGTGCATCAAGTCAGTGCAATTGACTTCAGCTGGAGCAGGGTCCACACAGAGTAGCTTGCAAGACAGGTGCCTTAGATTACAAGCTCTTTAGTCAGGGACTGAGGCTACCTCTGGTGTCTGGAGTGCATAGCCCAGCAGGGCCCTGATAGATGCTACTATAATATAAATATTTAGATTCCTGACTGCTTTTGCATGCCTCCAGTCTGAGATGAGGGACATAGGGTTGGAGAGAACGGTCAGTAACACTGCTTGGTTCCAGTCATCTAAGAGGTTTTATTGTTATTTATACTGTGGTAGTGCCTATGAGCACACACCATGGCCCAAAACCCCCATTGTACAAGGCATTGTATCCAACCAGAGCAAAAAAGCAATCCCTGCCCCAAATTGCTGTCTAAGTGTAAGACAACAGGTAGATGTAGATAGATAGGGAAGCACGAAAGAACAAGCAGATGCTAGGGATAGCAGGAAAGGCAGTGGTCTCAGCCCACCACCAATCCAACAGAGGCTCCTCCCTTTGAAACACAACTGTGGCTCTAGGCGATAACTTCTAAACTGGAAGGCAGAGGATGAAATTCTTTTAAAAAGAGCTTGTGTTTCATTTTCTGGGCAAGTGAGGCATCCAGTAATAATACGACTTAAAAATACAGCTAAATAAGGATAGTTTGCTGGTTCCTTGGCTAGTGTAAGTCCCTCGCCTCTCCCAAATGACTCCATTCCTCTTCACATTTCCTTGTAATGGTTAATTACCTGGCTTGGATGCTAATATCACATCAGTTCATATCAGCTTCCTCTCAGGGGAGCCTTTTAGGATATAGCACTCACTAGAGCACAGTCTTTTCTTTCTTGGCTTAAAGTACGGTGGAGCAGAATCATCCCCTATCCACTGCAAAATATTGTCAGTTTTGGACACATACATTTTACATCCATTAGAAGAGTTAGACATTGACCCAATGTTCTAAATTAGGAAAAACCTCTCTGTAATATGGAATTACGATGTCCATTTTAAACAAAGCGGGTATTCAAAAGGACAAGTGAGAAGTGGGTTTAGAAGGACAAATTTTTGGAACGCACATTAGCCTGGCCACACAGACTGAGGAAGCAATTCTTTGTTAGTTCTTTCCCATGAATGGATTTACAAAGTTTTAAGGGAAATGTACGCTGCACATTTAATACAGATGCTATGATGAGAAGCCAAAATGCTCATTTACCTTTTGCATCTCAAAACAGGATTTGTTTCACTGACAATAGCGTTAAGATATAAGCACAAAACCAGGAATAATTCCTTTTATTAATTTCAGTGTTACCTAGTGATGTTGACACAAAAATAATGAGATGGTTAGTGCTGCAAAAATTAAAACCTTATTTCAGACATAGTGACTAGAATCTATTTCTCAAGCTTGCAACTGAGTATCCCACAAGGGTACTAGACACAAAACAGACTCTCAGATTTACTGAGACTGTAGTTTACATATACGTGGAGCCCTACAATAGTCCTGGGTGATAAAGTTAAGCAGGTTGGTGCCAAGTAATTTTTGCAGACAAAACATCATCTACAAGCCGCTCTCACATACAAAGCTGACTGTGAATTAAAGGCCAGCTAACAGTATTTTATTAAGTACACTTGACTTTTAACAGAATCATTTACTTACACCTGCAGTGTTTTATGTGTACCATAAAAAGTGAGGTAGGATTCCAATTTGCACTGTTATAATTTGTTAATCTCTGATTGGATTCACTTGTTTTAAAAAGTTCTGAAATTCAGCACATTCTTTATACTCTAATAAAAATTCATCTGAATACTGAGCTGCACGACTAAGCGTTTATCAAGGGCTGGGTATATAAAGACTCTCCTTACTGTAAACAAGAATTGTCCTGGACTAAGATGCAGAGGTTTGAGTGGCACCTTGTTTTTCTACTGTGGCTGAGCAGGAATTCTGTACGTATTCCAGTTTCTTGCCACTCTATACTCTCTCATTTTCTCCTTTCAAAATTGAATCTACTCACACCATTTTCACTCATCTGCATGCTGCTCATTGAAATGAAATCCAGGTTCAATAGAAGGAAGTGACTTACTGACATGTCCTCCATATAATGTCCTTTACGGGAACAGCTTAGGTCTTTGGATGGCAGTAGGACACTAACTCATATTGCCCCCATACCATACTGTTGGAGCCCCACTATCTTTAATGCATTTATCCTCAACACCTCTGAGGTAAGGAAATGCATTATCTCCCTTTACAGGTGGGGAACGGAAACAGAATCAGGAGATCTGGGCTCAGTTACTGACTCTGACAAGAATTTTGACAAGCAACCTGACAGACAGTCACTTAATCTGTCTCTGCCTTGGTTTCCCAGCTGTATAGGATACTTCTTCAATTCTACCAGTCTGTGGGTCTTTAGAGTTTAAGTTCATCAGGGCAGTGACTATCTCCTACCAAATTTACATACAGAACATTCCCCAAGAGAGGTTAGGGGCTTTAGGTAAGTGATTTCTACGCTGGCCAGGGATACTCCAGAGAACAGTGCTTGTTAAGAGTGCTAGTGTCTCTAGTTTGTGTACGTACAGCCTAACCATGCCAAATACCCCTGTACAAAACCGCACTTTAACTAGTCAAAAGTTGGAGACTGTTTATTGCATCATCAGTCCCTGTCTACAAAGGCCAAGGCCTAACAGGATTTATGTTTAAATATAGTCCATAAAAGCCTGTTGCGGTAGTATTGTGCACCTGCTCTTGCTCAACCCCTTTAAATGATTGCAATGAATAGGGAAGCATGGCAGAGGGAGGGTTACTGAAAATGTTTTCCTCCCTGGCTGGCAAAATGGCTAGAGCCAATCCTGTACCCCACCCTAAGCACACAACTAAATGATCCTTTTGTAAGAGGTAGACTCAAGGAAGGAGGAACGGCATACGCTCTGGGGCGATGGCCATGTCAACTACAGTCAACAAGCCAAAGGCTGGAGGCCATAGTAGAGGTTCCTAGGCTTACTTTAAATGTTGCTACCTCTTTACTAAGAGTGAGCTACTTTTCAAGGGTGTGAGGTTCTCTCTGTCACAACTCTGCTCCCTTTGAAATCAATAAGAGTTTGGGTAAGGCCAACACTGAGCTTTTAAAAATGCCACCATAAAACATCTTGTGCCTGCATGAAACAAGAGCAACCCTCTGCAGAGTTCTTGAAACCAAAAGGTTTTGGCAGCAAGATGCCATCACACAGCAGTATAAGCACGAGTACCGAGGAGGCAGATTATAAATTGGGATGCAAAAAAATAAGTCACACTATAAAGCTGTGAGACTATGTTCCTATACCACATGTGTGTGTGTGTGTGTCTCTCTCTCTCTCTTTCCTTCCCCATCTTATCAGGACCTCATTTAGAGAAACAAATTTAGAAGCCAGTGGCAAACTGCACAGCTTGGTGAGTCAACACGTACACAAGCAATTGTTCTGGCCCCAGTGAAAAGTTCTTGCTTCCTCCTATCTAAGCACACCTACCTTAGAGAAAGCAATCTGTGAATGAAGGGCTACCAAAGGTAAAATAAAGAGGCTTCCATGTTTCTTGGGCAGACACATGCATGAACTGATAGAGATAATTGAACTCTGATGAGCAAACCAAGTTCTATACATCAAACAGCCTGTATCCGTGAACTATTTAGTGCTTTGAGGTTTAAAAGTACTACACAGATGCCAAATAGCAACCCATCATTTAACAATTTTGTCCTTTTTGCCTGTTACAGAAACTGAGTCCTTCTGACTCAAGTGGCAGTACTCTGCTTTCCCATTTGCTCTCACTACACGTATGAACCCCCATTGGCATCAACTCTTGTCTCTGGCATACAAAAAACAACTGAGTACTAAAGCAAGCATGTTAAGAGACTATTGTCTTAGTAGTTTACTGCCATAAATTTTCCCATTTAAAAAAAGTAAAGGGGCAAGATGTCAGACATTAGATAGCTTTAAAGTGAACAATAGAAGAGAGAAATATATCTAAACCAGTAACTTTGAAGAGACAGATGGGGTGGGGGGGGGGGGAGGAAAAACCACAGAACTACAGCCTTTTTGCACCAATTCTTTAATTAGGAATACAGATTAGAAGTTAGATATAAAACCACACCTCTCTGTGCATAAATCTCCATGAAGAGTAAAATGGTTTGTGTGATATGTATTATTTAGAGATAGACTGCTGAGTCTCTTAGAGTTAAAATACTCACACCAGATATATAATCTTAGGCCACAACAAAATTTCCGTATATTTGTTGACTAGCAGAAATGCTATCCTCTGCGCCTAATGAATTAAGATAACTAGAGTGCAATTGGGATCTGTGTGGCATTCACTTCTCAGCAACAATCAATGGAAATTAAATATTAATTTGCGTGTCTTAAGTGGAAAAGCATGAAAAAGGTGGGATAGGAAAGCAGGGAACAGCAATAAGTTTTCTACAGTTCCACTGACAGTGCAAATTACGGTAAGCAAAACAGAATGCTGACAAAAATCTATAAGTTTTCCTTTTTCCTTGGCACCAATGACTAATTGCATAAAACAGATTAAGGTATTTAATCACTATTTCATTGAGGTTGGAATGAAAAGTGTTAAATAGTCAAACCCACATCAATTTTTCAACAAGCTGTGCACTTCATTTCTTGTTTTACATTGTGCTAAGCTATCTTCTGAAGTTTTCTGCAGCCTAACATTGAGAATACTTGATCATCCCTTCATCAGGAAGCTGCGTTATTTTACACCTTACGGGACTTCCAGGTCCTCACTCTCTTTGCTAGTATTCCATGCATTCTAAATTACCAAAAAGCAAATCTGTAGCTCTTAAAAGACAACAGGATAAGGAATGTTAATAAGTTAAATCAGAAAGATGCTATAGCAGTTACGGGACTAAATTCTCACTCAGGCAGTCAGTGCAAGTTTTTCTTCAAGTTAGGACCAAGTAAGAATGGAAGACACAGGGTCAGCTGTCAAGTTAACCTTGTGGAGCACAGAGGTGACTGCCTGGCAGGATTAGATCTGATATGTTTTGCCTTTGTTTTATTGATAAAAATTTCCATGGGCAGTCAAACTACATTTGTGATAATATTCCATTCCTTTCTAAGAATATGGTCTGATGCCACAAGTAACATGTTTTATTACTTAAAAAGCATTGTGTTACAGATCTAAAAATATGACAAATACAAACAAGTTACTTTAATTCCTTTTCATTTAGAAATTGTTGCAATTCAGAACACTACTATGGCTAAAGAAAAGGGTACACTGATTTTTAGCACTAGGCAGTACAAGTTACATACACATACACATTGCTTTGAGCAATACTATCTTTTCAGATGTTCAATAGATTTCCTAATAAATCCTGTAACTATAATACTAGTAACCCCCCAATTTCTTAACAATAAATAAGTGATTGAGTAATACCCTAATTATAAAAAAGCCTTTAACATACTAATGAATTACCATGCCAGTATTACATGGAAGTCAGAACCACTTTGGGCACAGTTAAGAAATAGCATGGAGGGAGCTATATCATCGCAGCTGTTGTCCACCCTCCATTCTGGTGCCTAGGTTTTTTTAAAAAGTGTTTTACATTTAGTAGTTAAATAAATACTATAATAAAAGTGAAGTACATGGCTGGTAAAGGAAGAGCTTGTGGATCAGCAATGTTCATACAAGGTTTCCACATTGGAGTTCTGTTTTCTACATTTGCTACAAGGAAGAAACTTCACATGTGCAACATGCACACTGTTCAAAAGAATAAATATTCTTAAATTTCATCACATTCTGGCAACATAATGGAAAGCAGATGAGTCCGATTAACTTCTCTGAAAGTAGCAGTGAACATAATAGCTTGTGCAAATCATCTACCCTAATGGCACTGCAAGTCAGGAGAGTCAAAAGAGGAACGTGCCAAAACTTCCTTTCCCATTTCGTTTGAACTGATTGCCCACGATAGAAACAAACATTTCCTGAGACATTATGTTGTCATCGGCCTCTGTGATTCCCAGTTCACTCAGCCTTTTCTTGTGAATCTGGCTCTTCTTTACAGAGGTAGCAACAAGTTCATTTGCAATTTCATGATTGCCTTCAGATTGTTCAGAAATCTCAGCTCTCTCATGAAGCTCCAGTTCATCCCTTGCACATTCATGTAGCTCTGCATGTCCCAAATCTTCTACGTTTTCTGTCTCACCATTTGACTGGATAGTCTGTGTATTTCCTAAGTCCGAAAACAGTGATGAAGTTATTACAGACTGTGCAGATGCCTGGAGGAGCTGAAGTAATTAAAGTGTCAGACTTGGAATACTTTGAAATGTAGGTGGTTTCTTTAAGTCTTATTAAACAATTAAAATACTCCCCATATCGCAGTAACTGTTTCAAGTATTACATAGTTCAGCTACATCAGCTCTTCCCAATAAGAGCTAATTCTTACAATGCAAACACAAAGGTTCAATATATATAGCACAAAGAACAAAGTCAAGCGGCAGCTGGGATATCCAATGACAATCCAGCACAAAGAGTTAAAATGCAAGAATAAACTTTCAAGGTGATTGCCACTGGAAACAGCAAAGTGGCAGTGAATATTTTATGAAAGGTTCAGGGGGAAAATTCATCAGCTTCCTCTTATCACCCGTTCCGGATGCAATTGTAATGATAGCCCCATATATTCCAAGTATACAAGTGTAATGCTTAAGAAAGAATCTGGAGACTTAAATTACTCAGAGACAGTCAAGTATTTTAGAGAGACACATCTGAGTGGGGATTAGACATTGCAACTGAGACCTTAGTATCTTTCTTTGAAATAAGACATGGAAAGTACAGTTCTCAAGTGATACTTATGGTGGGGAACAACTACTCTGGGAGGAATAAGCTAGATCCAACAAGTCTCATTTCTGTTGCATGGTAGAACAGGAGAGCAGAGGATTAATATGGGTAGGAAAGGGTTGTGGGAGGAATATGCCCATTTTCTCCCTGACAACATGCTATTTTGTACATGTGACCAAGTAGTTACTTCCAGTCCTGCAGGACCTGGATAGTGGAGCAGATGGGTCCAGTAGGCAAGATTCAAGTGGAAAGCTCCTTTTCGTCACTGAATAGCTACACACCATTTAAGAGAGACTCAGACACACTGACCCAGACACTCATTTATAGAGGAGACAGTTGGAAAAAGCCTCAAGCACAACTAGATGGAACAGAGATTAAAACTCCTTTTATTGCAGAAAGTCTCATTTTAAATGGCTAAACAGTCAGGATGTTCTGAAAGACCAACATGTGAGCTGCCTGATACGGGCTTTCAGTGCCCAGAATAAACTTTTACAAGTCCTTTGATATCATTGGATAAAAAAGTGAAACTGAAGTGCAAGCAATTACACATATGCAGCCTGCAGCTACTCCTAAACATTCCTTCGCAATAGCTGTGATCTGGGAAATCTCAGTCCTCTGATAATTATAGGGAAGTCATATTTTTCTCCATATTAGAAAGTTTAAGACTTTCTTTCTGCCAAGTTATATGATGTGTATTTTCTAAATATTTTACAGAAACAAATTCACCACTACATTTAGACTCCTATTAAGTCACTAGAGTAAAAAAAATACCTTCTGAATTTTTGGCAGCAATGTCTTTTACATCAGAGGAAACTGTAGGTTTAACCAGGACAACTCCATACCCTTCATTATTATGGATCACATTGTTCACCATGGTTATCTTGGGACTGTCATAATGCTCATCTAAGAAATCCTATAGCAGAAGACAAATGTAAAAAAAGATTTATGTAGTAAAATCTCAGAAAGGTAATTTCAATCCAGCTAGAGATTGTCTTCTCTAGAAACAAAAATACATAAGAACTGGATCTATTTGTATATTTAAGGGACAAATATAGTCACCATTTTCCTTGTTGCAGCCGTGAAATAAAAGGAATAGTTTACTGTAATAGACAAGAATTCAAGTCCACTGCTAACAGTGTTACCATACCCTGTCTTTCAAACAAGTTAAAATCAAAAAGTAGTGACATCATGAGATAACTAACTAGAATAGTTACTGGTAGTAGGTACCAGTCTGAACAGGCATGATCTTGATAACTGAGCTGAGCACATTCCATCTGGAACTCACTTTTATGAGGATTCCCTCCCTGCAGTGGTGTATGCCATTGCCCAGCAGAGTACATGTGCTACCCGGATATATTTCAACACCAGCACCCTGTAAATTAAAGAGACATATCATAAATGAGTCAGCAAGTTCCCAGTGTAACCCATTACCCCAAAGTGGGTCTTTGTCTCTACCTAATGGCTACATGATAAGAGTCTATTTCCTCCTGTTATAGAGGTTAGTAAACTAAGTCAGGTAGCAGATGCTCATGGTTCACTGGCAATGCTGCTATCATCACACCACAAAAAGTTCTGCTAGGAAGAGATTGCATGACATGCACAGAAATGTGGTTGATCTTTAATACACCGCACTCAGTCCTAGGAAATCCAGTGATTTTTTTGGTGATGTAACAAAAAAGTGTTAGATTTTGATCATCTCTTTGTAAGAATCAACAGGCAACATGTTCAAAAAAAGGCAGTTCAGCTGGAGAAAGATATTAGTTTAAATGAGAGACAAGGACATTTAAGGGACACAAAACAGAGGCTCATTTTAAGAACAGCCTTATCCCATGAATCATCTCCAAGAATGTACCTGGAGTTATTTCATAACTGACTCGTTATTGTTTGATTTTCACAGTGTCACATGCAAGTCAACATGAGTCCCCATTGTAGAGACATAGTATTTAAGAGGTTAAGAGAATTCTCTGATTTCTTAAACATCAATTATATTTAGCCATCTAATGGAAGATACTATTGGTTTTCTAAAGAATCAAGGAAGTCATCCTCTTTCCTGATTATGATTCCCTATTTGCTCGCAGAGAGCTTCATTTTATTCAAGCTGTAGTTTTGTTTCAAATAAATATTTAAAAGTTAGTTCACACCTTGGCACCATACAGATCAGAGTTCTTCATTAATAGCTCTGCTGATGTCCGCACTGTAACACCTGTAGTTTCACACTGTAGCACACAGTTCTCGAGTGTGGTTTTCCCATGGTGAACACCTGCAATCAAAGATACCCAGTGTCGACATTAGAAATCATTCTAAAAGAAAGAGTATAATGGATGATCTATAACAAGAGGAATTTTCTGTTCATCAGGCCAGACAGATACTGTAATGAGGCCATATTAGATTAATACCTGCTAAGGAAACATTTTTTCAATAAGACTTCAGTGGAGCCCGAGGTAGATACTACCATTCAGCCTTTTTAATGAGTATGCTCTTGAAAGTATTTATTTTCTGGGTAACAAACCAACAAAAGTTAAATGGAAACAATTTCCATACACTTTCAGGGACACACTGTGGCAGTGCAGTACTTTCCAGCACATCAGCAGCATAATCCAAGTCCAAAACCAGGGAGGATCAAGGCAATGTATGAATGATCCTCCAGTGGCAGATATCAGTGAAGAGGCTCTTCTGCCTTACACACACCCCCACTTCGCTGCTTGCTTCCACTGGGGAAAGGTGGACAGCCAAAGCAAATGGGGCACAGCTAGGATCATGCAGATTCTCAGTTGTGTTTTCAGCCTCCGCCCCATGGCCAATGCAGCTCAACCAAAAGTCTGAGTACTCATCAGGCTGCTCAGTCAGGGGACAAGGGGACCAGGACCAGCCCCACACAGAGCTGCAGCAGGATCAGAAGTGTGTGAAACAGCTTTAAAGTTAACACTCGAGTCTGACAATGGATAGTGACAGTCTGTCTGGGGCCCATATACCATGACTGGGACCACAGGCATGTTTGCTGTATACCTAGTCTGCAAGATCAGCTGACCTCCTGACATACTTCAGAAAGTCTGAAATAAGAAAGTGCCTGAGTATATGCCCGATGGCCAAACCGTAGCTTGGGAGCCAGACATGACTCTTATCATTCAAGTGTGGCTCGCAAAGCGACTGGGGAGGTGGGGAGAGCTCAGGACTTCTGCCTCGCAGCAAGGTGATGGGGTAGAGGGTTCTGCTCAGCAGGGCGGGGGGGGTGTCTCGGGGCTTCAGCAGGAGCAGGGCTGAAGCCTCGAGCCCTGGCAGGTGTGCCCTGGCTCTTGAATGTCTGAAGATTGTCATAAGTGGCTCGGAGGGTCAGTAAGTTTGGCCACCCCGGTACATGTGCACACGTACCCCTAGACATGCGACATGACCCAAATGATCAGAAGCAAAAATGTGGTAAAGTTTTGCCTTTACACCTTAGTGGATAATTTTCAGGTTTCGACTTTCAGAAGATTAAAGCAAATTTAAATAGAATTAGAACTCCCCTAGATTTAAAGGAAACAATGCAATCAAGTCGTAAGTATTTTGATCTACAGGGGGGCTTAAAGCCAAAGAGTTCACTTTCTGCATAACTATTGCCAAATAACTCCAAGTATGTGTGCTAATGAGCATGTGGGATGGTCATGTTAATACAATTATTGTGAACATTTACAAATGGGCCAGTACTTGGGAACAACAGTTATCTGATAAAGTGATTTATAAATTTGGCTTGGGCACATTCTCAGCCCATAGGAGGAGCTCCCAATATTACTGCCCACAGCCAACAGAACTAGACACCTGCTGGAAAAATTGTGGTGAAAGTACAGGAATAGTCATTTCTTCCAGTCCTGTGGCTCTAATAGCCAGCTGTGCAAGAAAAGGAGGACTGGCCCCTCTCTTATTTCATCATGTGTTACCACCTCTTAAAGTGTTCACCTGCTGCCACCCAAGCAGAGCTTCGTCGACGAACACTCATAGGTTTTCCGGCATGGGGAAACTGTGTCATATCGTAAACTGATTTTGTTCAGTGGCTAACTTGGAAAAGAGGACAACCGTCTAGCTTTGTTGGATTTCTCTCATTAATTGCATGGTTTTTACAAGAGAAAATAATTCAGAGTAATGCAGTGCTGTGGTAAACGTCTATCTCAAATCTGGACTTAGAGTTCAACATCTGAGTGTTTACTGTGAACCTCCCCCAAGCTTATACCCAGCTTGGATCTGATATCGCTGCCACCAGATAGGATTTTAGGGCCCTTGGTTACCCTGAGTCACCCCAGCCTTTCCCTGGGGGACCCCCAAGACCCAGAACCCCTGGGTCTCCCTATCTCCACGGGAAAACAAGCTCCTCCCCCTTGTCTCCTCGTTATCTGCTCCCCAGCTTCCCTCCCTGGGTGAGCCTGGGCGATGCAGTACTTAACTCCTTGAAGGCAAAACAAAGAGGGAAATCACCCTCCCCCTGAGGCGATGCATTCAAATCTAGTAAAGCTAATATAAAGAGATTTTCCACCCCCCTTTCCTGTAGCCTCACCAGAGAAAAACCAAAAACCTCAACCAGGTTTTAAAAAGAAAACTTTATATAAAAAAGAAAGAAAATACAGAACAATAATACTGCATTAAGAAACTCAATACAGGCTCTTGCTTATAAGAAAATATGAATAACCAGTCTGATTTAAAAGATAGCCCAATTAAACCAGTCCAGCACAGTACAACACACATGTAAATACAACACAAAGCATATAACAGCCTATTTGCCTTGTTGCCTTTGTACTCACACTTTGTAGGAGAATGTTAGAAAGAAATAGGAGTTAGCAGGAAAGCTGTTTCCTCCATAGCCGGGAGAAACAAAAGACCCAGAGTACACAATTCCCGCCCCTGACTTTTAAAAAATCCAGTTCTCTGATTGGTCCTCTGGTCAGGTGTTTGGTTCTCTTTGTTCACCCTTTACAGGTAAAAGAAAATTAACCCTTACCTATCTACTTATGACAAGTGCCTTGGCCTAATCCCACAAAGAAAGTCAGGGATGCATGTAACACAGCAAAACAGGATAAATAGAACCTCTTTTGCAATAAAAATAAATCTGTTATCGTATATCTGAGACTAAAGCAATTACGCACATGGATGTTCTCACATGCCAGCATACATGTTGTAACCCTGTGGACGTGATCTGGATTACACATTTTTTTTGGTAACTAAATCAATTCAGTTACACTGATGAAAAAACCTAATGTAGAAGCACTTGAACTAATGCTAACTGTGCTTATACCAGTTGCTTAATTTCATTAAGTTCTGAATTAAGCTAAATCAGTTTAAATTTGCTTATAATAGTGGTTTGCACTGGTATAACTAAAACAAATAGTTACACCAGTGCAAGTTTACAAACATAATCCAGGCCCTTTGTTGCAAAGGAACCATTAAAGGAACATTAGCCTCAGATCTACCCTTATGAGTTATGATTTTTTTTAAAAGACAGCAGTGACCTCTCCATATCAACGCTGATTCCTCTTCTTTGTGGAGATGTTTTACCTAAGTCAATAAAATATGAAACACCTACATGAAGGTGCTAAGCACTTTAAAGTGATATTTATTCCAATCCACCTCTCTTTAATGAAGTGTTAATTAGCATTTCCCCAAAGGCAGAAGGGCAGGACCCAATAAGTTTATCTTCAGATGGAACTAATTTTTCCTTAGATGATCAAAAGAATTGTCTGAGTGATACTATGTTCCCAGGACTGATGAAAATAACAGCATGTAATGTAGCTTGGTTTTGCTTGCAAAAAATGCAGATTCTCAACTGAAGGGTTCACAGCATGAGAAAAATCTTATTAACCTGAGTCCAGGACAGGCAGCAGTGCTTTCTGGGGAAGCAAAGGGATCAGGTTCTTGACTGCTGGACAAGGACAACAGGAGAGGTGCAAATTTATCTGGGTGCTTGAACTGGGAGCTTCATCACAATAGCACAAAGCTGGCAGTCAGAGGGAAGGGAACAAAAGGAAAAGACAGAAGGCTTAGAGCTATAGAACTGACCTGCCAGCAAGAAGAGTGGGGGATGGGCCTACTTGATAGCCACATAAATATTGTTTGAGGGAAGAGACAAAAGAAGTATCTTGCTGAGCCTCAATTTGAATGTGCTGTCAGCAAACAAAGGGGTTTGTGGTGACTAAGGAGAATAAAGATTGGTTCAGCAACAGTCAGATATTTCCAAGGTAGTTCTCTTTGCCAGTAAGGCAAGCAGGTTTCATTCACCAGCCAAACTGGAGTAGGCTATGTAGCAATTTTTAGAGGCAAGCAGACTTAGCAGCTAAATTCCCTCTAAACTGCATGGCCGCAGTCCTTCCCGCCGGCCCCAGCAGCCAGGGGAGAGGAGCCCCTCTCTCAGTCCTGACTACTGTGGCAAGAGAGGGCTGGGGGAAGTCCTCTCTCCCCACTGCAACCCCAGGGCAGCCTGCACCCCAAACCTCTCATCCCCTGTCCCACCCCAGAGCCCACACACCCCAACCCTCTGCCCCAGCCCTGAGACCCCTCCCACTCGCCAAACCCCTTGGCCCCACTCCCACACTATGAATTTTGTCATGTGCACCAATATGAAGGTGATGTGTGTCACATCACCTCCACATCAGTGGATAAAAGAATTCATTCCGCACATGGACATAAAAAATTAGAGGGAACACTGCTTAGCAGAAAGGACAGTTTGATTCGATTACTGTTTTTTAAGAATGAGAAAAAGCTTGACAATTTAAGATGGCAGTCAAAGTTCAGAGGCTGGGAGTTATTAAATTCCAAGTTCTTAGTAATCTAGGTAAAGAAATATTAAAGGTCTGATGTTTATACCAATAGGGATCCCTTTACTGTGTACTTTTGCAAGTTGGTAAGAGTGTAATATTGAATGCAGATTTACAGATTAGCAAAGCTTTAATTCCACCAGTAATTATGAAAGCATAAAAATGGACAAACACTTTATTACTTACTTAAGATTCCCTCTACAGCATCATGCTGAACCAGCTTCAAACTGGAGAGTCTTATATTCGCCCCTGTACAGTCAACAAAGTTGTCTCCTTTGCCCCTCTTTTCAATCACAACATCATCTGGCAGGCCATACCCTGAAAGGAAAAGTTCAGATAAGGAAAAAAAAATTAGTGTTACTGTGGTTCACAGGTGGACACAGATGCCCCGTACACATTGCAAGATATCAAAATTAGAGTCAAAGGACTGTAACTTGTGTTCTATCATGGTAGCAGGTTTAAGTTTTCCACACATCACTTAGACCACCCCCAATGCTCCCTGCTACATCAGCCTTCTCTAAACTGGCAGGAATCCCGCCTCTGAAGCATACAAGGAAGGTTAAAGTCTCCCAAATGGCTGCTTCACTCAAACCACTACTGCTTCACTGCAAAGGTTTTGAGGTGGAGGGCTGCACAAAAACAACAAATTTCATCCTTTGCACTACTGACTTCTGTATTTAAATGAAGTGGGTCAAAACCCTTGACTGCTGCAGTTTCCAGGAGAATTCAAGTAAAACCACAAACTTTAAAGCAGATGATACTGATTCACTAAACTATCCATTGATTTATCAGCATGTAAAGCCTTTATTACTCGTATAGTAAAAAGATAAAGCGTATTGAAAAAGTTTGCACTAAGTTGTAAAGAAGTCAGATACAAACTAATTAGGTCTCAGCACCTCTGAGGGTAGATGAGAAATACAGAATCACTTCCCCCACCACTGATGTACAGACCCCTCCTAAGTGCCAGCTGATTCACAGTGCATAGCAAGAACACACAATTTGGGACAGGAAATGAATACTGTATCCAGCTGAAACATACAACACTACAGAAACTGAAAGGAGAATTGTTACCCAAATGCAAGGATATCATGGTTAACATGCTAGGAGTGGCCTAGAGATCTCTAATGACCAGTCAGGGCCTACCCCTAAAACAGCATGTCTAACAGCAAGAAAAGGCTTGGGTAGAAGGTGGGGACTGAAAAGGTTAACCTTTCCCCATTCCTCCTGCTCCAGGACACCTGTACAAAGGGTCTCAAGGATCTCCTCTTTCTATGGAACCTAGGAAGCGCATAATTATTTCTAACTTAAAAAAAAGGGGGGGACGCTCTCAGATATATTGTTAAGTTGAAAGGACTTTCTCCCTAAGGGTTTTAAGAGGTTCCGATGTCAGCTGTGGACATTTTAAGTGTGGAAAACCCATTGTACAATCGATCATCCATCTGCCATCCCACCACATTCCATTCATCACCTTTCCCTGTAGGACTTTAAGACACCTGCACTCTATAGAAGCAGTAGTCTGAAATTTAGAGAAAACACTAAGGTGGGATACACTTGTACATGTGCCATCACCCAAATATATTTTGTCACCATACTAACCTTTGCCCTTTTCATGTGTATCAGTATTTACAGATACTTAGATAATTGGCATGTGTAGCCTTAATGAGGACTAGGAAATCAGAACTGTAGGACTGGAAGGGACCTCAAGAAGTCAAGTACCACCCCTTGTGCAGAGACAGAACCAGAACCATCCATGACATGTTTGTCCAACCTTTTCTTAAGCACCACCAAGAACGGGGATTATAGAACATTCCTTGGAAGCCTATTCCAGAACTTAACTATCCTTATAATTAGAAAGTTTTTCCTAATATCTAAACTAAAGCCCCTATGTTGCAGATTGAGGCAATTACTTTGTCCTACCTTCAACTGACTGCCATACTTTTTCCATTAGTTACCTCTCCCCTTCGCCCACCTTTTTTTCCTCAAGATTAAATGCCTAGTTTTTAATTTTTCCTCATAGGTCAGGTTTTCTAAACCTCTTATTTTTGTTGTTCTCCCCTGGACTCTCCCCAGTTTTTCCACAGCTTTTCTAGAGCGTGGCACACAAAAACTCCAACTCAGGCCCCAACAGTGGCAAGTAGAATGGGACAATCACCTACCATGTCTTACATGGCACTCCTCTTAATGCACCCAGAACATTAGCCTTTTTCACAGCAGCAGCACAGTGCTAACTCCTATTCAATTTGTGATCCATTCTAACCCCCAGTTAGCCCTCATTTTGTAGTTGTACATTCGATTTTTCCTTCCTAAGTGAAGTACTTTGCATTTGTTTTTATTGAATTTCATCTTATTGAATTCAGACCAATTTTCCAATTTTTCAAGGTCATTTTGAAGTCTAATTCTGCCCTGAAAAGTGCTTGTTGTTAATATTAATTTATCTCAAGTACCTGGGCACCTTTAACCTTTCCAGTGAAGTCTGAAGTAAAATAGGCATGAAACACCTCGGCCTTCTCAATGTCAATTATTTGCTCTCCTTCCTTGTTAAGTAGGGGACCTAATCCTTTCTTTCATCTTCTCTTGTTCCTAGTCTATTTATAGAACCTCTTTTCTTATTGCCTTTTATTTCCCGTGCTAGCTGTACCTCAACTGTTCAGATTTGTCCTTACAGGCTTGTGCTATTCTTTTGTACGTTTCCTTGGCAATTTATCCCTGTTTCCACTTTTTTAGGATTGCTTTTTGATTTGCAGCACATTAGAGAGCTCCTAATGGAGCTAACTGGCTGCTTCCTACTCTGCTATTCTTCTGATGGCACTCAGTATGCAGTTTGGGTAGTCAGGATTCTGTGAAGTATGTCTGCCTGTGGACTGTGTTTGATTATACAACAGCTGGAGTGATTCAACCACTATACAATGAAGAATTAAACATTTAGTATCTCAGATGGAATGAAGATTATGGAAGGGTAAAGTTGTCTTGATTTGTTTTTTCCCCTGAGACTATCATTGCAGCAAAGGCAAATTTATCTGGGTGCTTGAACTGGGAGCTTCATCACAAGTGGTAGGGTTTCTTCTAAATTTAGTCTAAACTCAATTCCCTAATGCGTCTTGGAATAAAGAAAGGCACCTATACAATTAAGTTGTGTTATTCCTTTGACAAATTTTCCCATGCCAAGAAAGCTACCAAAAACAGTATTAACTACTTGGATTAGAACCAGTGAGATTTTACTTGATGCCCCTCTTTAGGACATTTTCAGCAACTCCTACTACTAAACTTTCCCCCAACACAAGTCCATATACAAAGATTACTCATCCTGACACTTACTCATTCAAGGAGTTGTCCCTATTAAAAGTAAAAACTTATATATTTTGTTCCGTAAAGCAGAATGGCTATTTCTATTCTATGACTCTAATAGGCCTGTTACTTCACCCCTTGTATTACCATTTTTTCAAAGACAAGACAACATCTGTCATAAATACCACCCACCAGGATTTCAGAACAATACTATTCTTACTGATAAATAAAGCAATTTATTGAGGCCCTTTATCCTGCAGATGTATTGCATGTGGGCATGTATATCTATATAAATCAAACATATACCAGAGAGAAAGAAAATTATAATCATAAAACAAAAAGAGGCAAGAAAATATAGTAGGAAACAGCAAGAAATTGAACTCCCAGCATTGTTTCCATTAGGAAGTTTTGACAAGATAAAGACAAATTGCAGCTTAAGCAGTTTCTGAACAGCCCACAATGATGTATAGGTTATTATATAACCAACTGTATTCCTAAAGTTGTTTGGCAAACTGTTAACAGGTGTACATGCCTGCAACTCAGGCATTACTGGGAGAGAAACAAGGATGCAATGTATCCTAGACAAGGCAGGAGCATTTAATTTTAAAGCCATACTCAAAAGCACAGAAACATTTGTTGAGAAAATATCATAAACATGTACACATTGCCTATTTTGTTCCACAAAATAAACAGAGCTCTGAACCCATCACCAGTGACTCCCTTCTCTATTCTGGTCTGTATGTATACCATGTATCATATAAAATCACCGTTCACACTGCTAATTTGTGCACTATACACATTAAGCTTCACACTTCTCAACAAATATTTGAATGCAACACGCTATGAGGTCTTGACTTGTCCCTTAGTTCAATAAGGTTACACACAACCTGTGCTGTGCGAACAATCTTCAGAATAGCCTTCTCAGGCAGGCTAATAACCTCTATTTTATCAACGGGGAAAATGAAGCATAGAAGTGAAGTGGCTTGCCAAAGGGCACACAACTGGCAGAGACAAGAATAGAACTGAGGTCTTCGTAGCCACCAGCTTAGTCCACTAGACCAAATTACCACTTATTAACAAAAGCCATAAATATAAAATGCAGAATATTTACTAGCATAGGATCAAGGATCATACTATGTTATATTACATGAACCAAGTACATTTTGCAGCGCTTTCTGCTGGCAATGAAAGGAGAAACTAGCTTCCTTGATGATTCACAAAAATTAACTAAAGCGTAGTGAGTCTTCCTGGTCAGTGTAATTAAGTGAGGTTCTACTGTGCGGATAATAAAGAACCAAAGGCTTAGGTATACTGTATACTCTTTATATTTTAGAACCAATGCTCTGCAATTTAAATACATAAGTTACCTAAAAGTGATGTTTGTGCTCGTTAAATTAAGTCAATCCTTCCTTGTATACTCCTGCCAGAGTCTGTCTGCTAGCTAAACAATCAGGCAGTGACTGAATGATTTCATCCAAATAAATAGTATGAGAACACACTAAATTGGAGATAAATGTATTCTTCTGAAGTCCTATCCTGGCCCATTTGCAGCTGCAGCACTCACATCCTTCATGGCACAGCCACCCGCACACACTACTCAGTATGTTTGAAACATACTCCTGGCTCTAGCAGCAGAGACTCTGCAGGAATGTGAAGGCATTTAAGAAAAAAGAAAAATTAAACTCCCAGGCAACAGATCTTTCCTGAAGTTAACAAGTCCCTTTGCACGGTTCAGTTTACTTTAACAAAATGGACCAGTTAACATTAATTTTAGGCTCTTCCACACTTACAAGAACCTTCTACCTTATCTTAAATCTTAACTCAATCAAATTGTACCAGGGAATCACTATGGATAGAAATTCCATGCTTACACAATAAGAGCACAGAAGCGGAAATAGATTATCAACCCCCTGACCAGGATGATTACTATGACTGAAATAGTCAGCAAGATTAGATAGGCTACAAAGGCAGAAAATGCAATAATGGCGGTCTTCAGCTATCCTCATATTGACTAGATACATGTTACCTCAGGAAGGGATGCAGAGGGAACATTTCTAGACACCATAAATGACTGCTTCTTGGAGCAGCTTGTACTGGTACCCACAAGGGAAGGACAATTCTTGATCTAGTCCTAAATGGAGCAGAGGATCTGGTCCAAGAGATGAATATAGCTCAACTGCTCAGCAATTCCACTGTAATAGAGCCCCCTGGGGAGGTGGGGGTGGAATACCAAAGAAACCTACTGCCTTAGCATTTAATTTTGAACAGGCGAACTACACAAAAATGAAGAAGCTAGTTAAACAGAAATTAAAATGAACAATCACAAAGGTGAAATGCCTGGAGTCTATTTTAAATAGTCTAGTTTAGAGAGGCCCAACCTAAATGTATACCTCAAATTTAAGGGAAAAAGTAGAAAGAGGATGCAAAAAATGCCATAATGGCTAAACAGCAGAGTAAAAGAGGCAGTTAGAGGCAAAAAGGCATCCTTTAAAAATTGGACGTCAAATCCTAGCAAGAAAAATAGAAACAGGCATAAACTCTGGCAACTATAAAAGTTTATGGCAAGCCAAGATATAATTTGAAAAGCCACTAGCTAAAGATAAAAACAGCAAAAAAAAATTAAGTATATCTGAAGCAATAAGTCTACCAAACAGTGGAGTCACTGAACAATCAAGGTACTAAAAAAGGATCCATGGAAGACACAGCTGTTGCAGAGAAACTAAATCAAATATTTGCACTGATCTTCACTGCACAACAGATATGGGGGAGATCGCCACACCCAAGCTATTCTTTTTACGTGACAAATCTGAGGAACTGTCCCAGGCTGAGGTGCAGAGGAGGTTTTGGAACAAATTGATGGATTCAACAGCAATAAGTCACCAGGACCAGATGATGTTCACCCAAGAGTTCTGAAGGAACTCAAATATGAAACTGCAGAACAGCTAACTGTGGTACATAACCTATCGCTTAAATCAGCCTCCATACCAGAAGGGTAGCTAATATAATGCCGATTTTTTAAAAAGACTGCAGAGGCAATCCTAGCAATTACCTGAGAGCGAGCCTAACTTCAGTACCAGGTAAATTGACTCAAACTATAGTTAACAATTAACAGACACAAACAGGATATGTTGGCGAAGAGTCAACATGGGAAATCATGCCTTGCCAATCTACTAGAATTTTTTGAGGGTGTCAAGAAGCAAATGGACAAAGGTGATCAGGTGATATAGTGTACTTTTACTTTCAGAAAGCCTTTGACAAGGTCCCTCACCAAAGGCTCTTGAGCAAAGTAAGGAGTCATGGGATAAGAGGAAAGGACTTCTCATGCATCAGTAACTGATTACAAGATATGGAAAAAAGGATAGGAATAAATTATCAGTTTTCACAATGGAGAGAGGGGTAAATAGCAGGATCCCTCAAGTGACAATAGTGAGGTAACAAAATTTGCAGGTGATACCAAGTTACTCAAAACAGTTAAGTCCCAAGCAGACAGCAAAGAATTACAAAGGGATCTCACTAACTGAGTGATGGGGCAACAAAATGGCTGTTGAAATTCAAGTTTGATAAGTGCAAATTAATCCACATTGGAAAAAATAACCACAGCTCTACTTACAAATGATAGGGTCTGAATTAGCGGTTACTATTCAAAAAAAAATGAAGACTGCAGACAGTTCTCTGAAACCATTTGCTCAATATGTGGCAGCAATCAACAAAAGTAACAGAATGTTAGGAACTATTAGGAAACGGAGCGATAATAAAACAGAAAATATCCAACATCTGTGGTACACTGACACCTTGAATACCATGTGCCATTCTGGTCACCCCCATCTCAAAAAATATATATTAGAGTTGGAAAAGATGCAGAGAAGAGCAACAAAAATGATTAAGGGTATGGAACAACTTCCCTATGAGAAGAGCTTAAAAAAAATAAGGATCCTTCAGCTCAGATGAAACACAACAAAAGGACAGGGAGGACTTAGAAGTCTATAATATCATGAATGATATGGAGAAAGCGAATAAGGAATTGTTATTTACCTCTTCACATAACACAAGAACTAGCGGTCACCTATGAAGTTAACAGGCAGCAGGTTTAAAACAAACGAAAGCAGAGTGGATAAATCAATACTTTCTTTTTAAATCTAAAATCTCAGATTTTTTTATTTAAATTAGTTTTTTTTTATTTGTTATTTAAACTGTAAGTTTCTTCTTTTAAAAATAACCCTGTATAAAAGGAAATTTGAATTTGCTACAAATACTTTAAGGATCAACATTATAATTTCTTAAAACATTTAAATAAAAAAATAAATATGATGAGTACATGAGCCTCTAATCAAAAAACTGAGTTAAAGGCTGTTTTTCTAAATACAGAAAGAATAGAGGGCAAACACCTAACTTTTGAACTTTTGAGCTCAAGCTTTATAAATATGGCACAATACATCACGTACTAAGGGCTTGTTTTGCTTAATAAAAAACAAATTTCACATGCTATTGTGTTTAATTTAATTCCAGTTACTATCCTAATGCAGACTGATACAAATCATGAATAAAAAGTCACCATTCAACCTACTAAAGAAATACAATTAATAAGAATCTGAAAATATTAAGCTATATAATTGTTTAAATAAATGTAAATAGTTATAGTGTACCACCCTAGGTAGCAAAGACACGTACTAAATCTAGTGTAAAGGCTTTAATTAGCTGTAAATCAACATGTTTTAATGGTTATATCAACCAATAAGAATACACTTGTCTTTAGAAAGTAACTGAAGTACAAATGGAAAAGTTGACTAAAATCAATTATTTAAATCGAGGCTTTCCACTTTGATTTAAATGGCTGATTTAAATCAGTCCACCCTGAAAGAAAATACTTATTCACACAATGCATGATCAACATATGGAACTCGTTGCAATGGGTTGTTTAGAAGGCCAAAAGTATTACTGAATTAGATCTGTTTATGAAAGACATCCATCAACTGCTATTAGCCAAAATGGTCAGGGATGCATTGCTATGATCCAGGTGTCCCTAAACTAGAGCACTGCAGCGGGACTGGGATCCTGCGGGTCCTGCAGGACCCATTGCCATAATAATGCATTTTACCTGGTTGTGCTATGTTGTGGGCGGAACTGGATGGGGGCAGGGAGGGAGAACAGACTGCTGTAATTTGTAGGAGAATATTATCTTTTATTTTTAAATAAAAGTTTAAATACTTAAACTGAAGCAAGGGATGGAAAGATTTAATGTCTATTATAACAGGAGTTGAAGTATTTTTTTACGTGGTTTAAGCAAGGTATGTTTTAACAACCAGCATTTTTTTTTAAAAAAAAATAGCCTGTGGGGGAAGCTGCCTCTCTTGCAGGATCTAATTTTTTGTGAGTGGGAAGTGGTATTATGCAAGAAACAATGTGGGAATGGGTGGGAGTGGGTATTGTGGTGCAGAACAGGAACGGGATTAAAGAAATAGTTCCACACAGGGCTCTACCCTAAACCTCCAACTGCCAGAAGCTTGGACTGGACTCAAAGTTGTCCTGTTCTGTTCATTTCCTTTGAAGCACCAAGCACAGATGATTGTGAGAAGACTGGGTACTGAGCTAAATGGACCAATGGTCTAACCCCATCTAGCTGGTCTTATGTACCTTCTAGTTCAATTGAGTCAGCAATACAGAACATGCCATCTACAACATAATGACCAGGACAGATGATGACAGTATCTCCTTCATAGCAGGCACTGACAGCTGTCAGTGGATCACTGTGGAACTGTAAAAGAGAAAAACAGTTAATCAGCTTCAGAAAATGCAAGTGAATAGCTTGAGTTTATGCCAACAGAACTCCCTTTTCATTTGAATGTTGCTACATAGTCAAAATGCTACTGCTTCTGCTTAAAAGAAACCCATTTTCGTGGCATCTATAGAATACAATTCTTTGTGTTCAAATAGAGCTTTGCATGCAAGTATCTCCATGTACTTTTAGAACAGTGAATCAGCCTCAAGTCATCCCTGAGAGAACCATCATTCCACTTATAGATGGGAAACTGAGGCAGGTAAAGACTAGTGCCATGTTTTAAAGGGCCTAAATGCAAACCCCAATTTGCATGTAAATGCAGTGTTGGAAGTTCTGCCCTAAGTGATATACCCTAGGCCAGTGGTTCTCAACCAGGGGCATGTGTACTCCTGGGGATACTCAGAGGTCTTCCGGGGGTACATCAATTCATCCAGGTATTTGCCTACTTTTACAACAGACTACATAAAAAGCCCTAGCGAAGTCAGTACAAACTAAAATTTCATACAGTGATTTGTTTTTTATTTATTTATACACACGCACACAGAAATGTAAGTACAATATTTATATTTCAATTTATTTATTTTAGAATTATATGGTAAAAATGAGGAGGTAAGCAATTTTTCAGTGAGTGTGCTGTGATGCTTACAAAATCAAACAAGAATACTAAAGTAAGTAGTTTTTAAGTGAGACGAAACCTGGGGGTACGCAAGACAAATTAGACTCTTGAAAGGGGTACAGTCATCTGGAAAGGTTGAGCGCCACTGTCTAGGTCACAAAGGAAATATGAGGCAGAGGCAGTAACAGCCAAGGAATTATCCTCTCACTCCTGGAGCTGATCCCTCCAAAAAAGAATTCAGGGACACTACTGTTGCAGTGCGGGACCTGTCTAGCAGACATTTGGTGTTAGTGGGCAGGCTGGCACCTATCGCAAGCATGACAACAGGATTCGGCTCTGAACTGTGACTGAAAATGGCATAATGGAGTTCCACATTTATTGCCTCAGTGACTTCCAGATTAAGCATGCTGTTTACAAGCATTAAGATCCTCTTCCAACTGGTCACCCTGCACACTCAACCCAGGATCTGGGAGTTAAACCCGGTCGTTTCCTTTTTGCACAACACCAATAATAGCTGTTCTGAAGGCCAAATTAAGCTGTCAGGTATCTGGGCAATAAAATGACATATATGTAACTTTATAGAAAGATAGATAAAACTATTTTTACACAGTTGAAACTGGAACTGAGTAAATAATTCCGTTTATTCACAAGGAACAGAATGCAGATGGCTTTAAAAGGTGTGGAAAGCCAAAGCAGTAAAATCATATCTGTCACTGAATTAAGGCAGGACTCAAACTCGAAAGGAACAGATTTGTTGAGAAAGATTCCTTCCTCCTGCCTTCCCCCTGACTATTCATCAGTAGAACCAGACCTGCTCAAAATTTAAAAGAAATATCTTTAAAAAGCGTGCATCCAGGTACGTTAAAACTCAAAGTAAATATCATGCCTTACTTAGAATACTTCATTATGAAATTGTTACAGGAGTGCAGAGAGGAAAGTGCTTGTAAAGGAGTATTTAGCAGTTACAAGTTAGATAAATTTACTGTTTCTTCCACCCTTATTACTTGTTATTTATATTACAGTTGTGGGATTAAGGTCCCCTCATGGTAAGCTCTGTACAACAGAAGTGAATACTATGAAAGAAGAAATTAATCTATTGGGGAAGACAGAAAATGGAGGACAGAGAATGAAGACAACTACTATTTTACCTGTATTTCTAGTTCTTCATCACAGGTCTCAGGACAAAGCTTCTCCCTGAGCAGAGACTGCAACAGACTTGCCATTATAGTAGAAGATACAACATGAGTGATCTTCGTACCCATTGGACGGGAACCTTTGGCTTGGAGACCAGTGTGCTTCTGGTAACCAAATACATACCTGAAACATGATCAATAAAATATCAGTTTTGTCCTGATGGAGAGAATTTCCTAGCTGGTTTCTTCTCCTCCACCCCTCCACACACAGTCATAGTACCTCAAGAGAGGATTCTCAATGAGCTTTAGCTTTTGCTTCAGATGCTCTATCTCATCATATAGCTTTAAGCCTTCCACCATGGAGACATTTTCTGCCTCAGAGTCAGAGTCACTGCTTGATAGGCCACTCCTCAGGTTTATGAACTTCCTGTAGAGCACCTCACATTGAGACAGCAGATTGTGATAATCGGCAATGAGTCCAGAAGGGACACGATCTTCAAGTATGTCATAATGCCTACAATTCAAAGTGCAGAAGAGTTAGTGTTCTTCACCTTTCCAAAGCAGAGAGAACCTGATCCAAAGTCTATTTTGATCCATGGGAATCTTTCCACTGACTTAAATGGGCTTTGCGTCAGAAGTGCTGAGCTCCCTGCATCTATGACACCTCAATTCAAACAGGCATAGTTGACAAAAAAGCACATCTGTCTAAATATACCACCCCCCCTTGTTACAATGCACACCCACGATTATTAGAGTTGAAAGAGTACACACAGAAAAAGGGAGAGAAATATGTTTTTAAAAATACAAAGATATACTTTTAAAAACCAACAAGAATTATCAGGAGGCTTCAGAGGCAGGTATATTCCCAAGAACTATTTTTAAATCACTACTTAAACACTGACTAGATGGTGTCCTTTTAAAGCACCATGAAAACGCTGGCTTTGAAATAGCAAAAGCAGAACTTTATCGAGCAAGAGAAAAAGAAACATAACTCAGGGGAAGAGAGAGAGGCAGCAATTAGAACTGGATGATAGATTTACTAGAAGATAAAATGTACCATCAAGGAGTCTCATACACAAGAGATGGAAACACTCCTGCAAAGCAGTTCTGCCTAAGTTAAACAGACAGAAGATGGCTTGCTGAAAATTCCAGAGCGGTAGTTCTACAGTGATCGCTCCAGAAAAAGGTCAGACAACAATGAAAAAATACTGAAAGCAAAGAGAAGAATCCTTGTTTGTCTTCAGTACAGTTGAAGAGGAAGCAAGTTTACCCAGTGTAAATAACTCCATGCCCAGTCACTGAGGGGGTCTTACTGGGAAGAGGAAAATATCCAAGGAAACTAAGGGCCAAGAATTCCCTAGAGCCAAGTTTCAATCACTCAGATGTTCACTAAAGGGCACTTAAGAATGTGCCATAAAGAATAAACAACTGGAGGCAGAATAATAAATAGCTACTTGATTGCAACAGACAGACAGTAAAGTGGTACAAAAACCTCACAGCTAAAACAACTATGTGGTGATAGTGTTTTAAGATGCAGCATGCCTGGTGACAACATGCGACTATACTTCAGAGTAGGTAGGGAACTAAAAATAGATTTTTTAAATGTAATATAGAAAGGTACAATACTTGAAGAAAACAATGAAAACTGTACCTAAGTTGACCCTAAAATGTGTACTCTCAATTTTAAAACTGACTACTCTGTAGCTATATACAGCAGAACCTCAGAGTTACAAACACCAGATTTACAAACTGACCAGTCAATCACACACCTCATTGGGACCCAGAAGTATGCAATCAGGCAGCAGAGACCAAAAAAAGGAAAATACAGTACAATGCTGTGTTAAACGTAAACTACTAAAAAAATAAAGGGAAAGTTAAAAAAGATTTGACAATGCAAGGAAACTGTTTCTGTGCTTGCTTCATTTAAATTAAGATGGTTAAAAGCCGCATTTTTCTTCTGCATAGTAAAGTTTCAAAACTGTATTAAGTCAATGTTCAGTTGTAAACTTTTGAAAAAACTAACATAACCTTTAGTAACATTTCAGAGTTACGGACAACCTCAATTCCTGAGTTGTTTGTAACTGAGGTTTTGCTGTAAAACGAAATGATTTTACCAAGCTTCAATAAAATACTTTACATAGAATTATTTACCTGTTTTACAAGACCAGAACTTCTATTTTAAAAGTAAATAAAATCATAGATAAAGTTTGCAGTGCAAGGACTCTCTGCTTCAATTAATTTAAGCTCACGGGAGACCTTTTGAATAAGAAAGTAAAACATTGCTTGTCTACAGGAATAGAAGATGTTACTGCTACTTATCAGTTGACACATCGGTGCTTATATCAGCGCAGAAGAGCATATAAACCTCAGTGTGGCTCAGAGTACAGGCTTTGCTTCAAGCTTGGTGTTGGGAATGAGAAAGGAAAATATTTACTCTTCATTGCAATACAAAGCTGAAACATTATGGTTCCCTTTTGGGTCCTCTCTAAAAATGCTTCTACTCCCATTTCAGCCCATTAACTACCTTTAAAAAAAAAGGTCTGATTGCATGCGATTATATTCCAATTTCATTTGATGCAGTCTTTTTCCTCCAAGGAAAAAAAGCAACTCCTTCCATCTGCCTCCCCATCTGCTGTCAACGTAGAAGCAGAAACACCTAAGAAATATTTATTTCCACATGTAACATTTCCAGATCTCAAAACATTTCCTCCCAGTTTGTATGAGCTCAACATGGCCCAGGTGTAACATGGAACTGAACTGTCAATGAATCCATTTCAAAGAATCACCATTTCAGGGTAGTCATTCTGTCAAAACCGAATGCATATGCATTCCTGAATTCCTATGCTAAATAATTATATTCAGAAAAAAAAGCATTGAGGAAAACAGGCATGAAAATAATTGACTGACGTATCATCAAATACGAGTAAAAAGCCTTAGAGAATTCGTAAAGCTACTTTCGAGCTACTCATTTCAGGTATTTAAAAATGAGTTTCTAATATATTTCCAGAATGTGCCCTTGTGCGCTGTTGAAGTTCCATATGGCTGGATGGTATTAAAAAGCCAGATTCAGAAAAATCTAATACAAAGTAATCCCACTGAGGCAAGAATACACATGTACTTCAGCATCACTAGTTGTTTTTTTTTTAGGTTTTCCTCTATATTCTGTTCTATTTGGGTTCTTATTCCACACCCAGAGCATGTCACACTAGTCTTAATTAGGATTACACTTACACGATTGAAGTCAAACTACTCTTATGTTTGAAAGAGGTTATACTTGGTTTTGGAACGCCATCTAATGGAAGGAAGAGGGTTGTGCCAAAAAAAGGCTAAGAAGAAAATAACTGGCAATGAAGTTGTTTGTTTCCCCTGGATCTTTCCAAATACAAGATTTCTAGCGACTGATAGTAATCTGAAGCTGCAATAGCCTTGCTTTGGCAACAAAGAGTTTTGTATGAATTTTGTTTTGTCAGTCACTACTCCCATGCTGTGTCTTCCAGCATTTTTTAAACTAAATGTTAAAGAAAGTCACTTACAGTCTCAGTCGAGGTTCAACACATCTGACAAAATAATCGAAGTCATCTTCATCCTCTTCATCCCAACTCCTCCAGATATGCTGGTAGAAAAACCTTTTGAAATAAAGCAAGTAGTTAAGAGTGCACTGTCCATTGATGAATCCAGAGTCACTTTAACAAAAGTTAGGACTGAAAATAGAAATGCAATAAATTGAGGAAGACATCTCAAAATATCATACCTCTCGAATTCGCATATCACTCTCTTCCAGGCTATTCAGTACACAGAATTTCCTGATATTCCTTGTCCGCAGTAAACACCGTGTGTAAAGTTTTCAAAAATGCCCAGAATAACTTAAGAGCATAAGTCCCATTGATTTCAACTGAACTTATGCTAAGCACGTAAGTTACTTTTTGAAAAATAGGACTTACATTGCTATGTGACTTCGGCATTTTTGAAAATTTTGCCATACATCACTCCAATTCAAATTCTTCCACAGGCCTCCTCTCACCTTCCACATTAAGTTTAGCATCCTCACCCTTCAAATGCTCCTTGTGGGCTTTGAGTTTATCAGACATCTATTAGCCATTACAAAGGCAGGATCCAGGAGCAGCATTCGGGGTCTTGGCTTCTCACTGGGACATTGTCCTGGAGAGTGAGGCCCCTCACCTTAGTTTTAGTGTTCAAATTCAGTCCTTGTGGCTATTACTAATCAATTTCTCTAAACTCTATGGTGTGTGTATTGGGGGTGGGGAAAGAGGAGAAGTACAGGAGAAAGAAAGGAAAAGAGCTCTTAAAGGAAGTGCTAGAAAATAAGTAGGGAATGTGGATCAGAGATGCAGTAGAGAAACAGCAAATAAGGGAGATGTAGTGTGCACACGGCAGAGAAAGAAAGAATGAGATCAGGGAGAGAAGGAGGAAACTGAAAACGCTGCAGGGAAAGATACACCACAATGAATTATAGGACAAAAAAGCAGAAAAAGTGCAGTGAAAGGAGGAGGTGAGGTGGTCTAGCAAAAGCAAGGAACAGAGTGAGTTACATCTTTTAAACTTAGTAGAAAATTTGGTAATGCGCTACAATGAAACCCAGCATGTACCTTTGATTCCTTGTGACGTAGCAACACTGGTGTTTTTCTTCTGGTCAGTCAGCTTAGCTCTTCGGCTAGCAGCCATCAGGTTTACTTCTAAAGCCCGGGTCAGCATAGCCCCAGGAATGGTCTCAAGAATTCACAGAGATGGGAGTATACCAAAAGCTCTTTCTGACTGAACGCTAAGAACATCTTTTAATATAGGTGCAGATATGAAACCCATATACATTATTTATTATAGCTCAGATGTGATGCCTAAACTATCTGATTCCTAAAATTAAAGAAATAATAGTTCAGGAGACAATTAGCCGTTCATGAACATTTTCCTACCTGACATGTTCTATGGCCAGGGCTGTCTGGTCAAACTCTCCAGATTCATCAAACACAACCCACAGCTCTGGGAACACAACCCACAGCTCTCAAACACAACCCACAGCTCCTGCACTGGCAACTGATGTTTCTTCAGCTCCAAGAGCTCTTGCATGCACTCCAAGGTAAAGGTGCTAACATGGGAGTCACACAGGAAAGGCTCACTGAGCCGAACCACTGCTTTCAGAGTGGAGTACTCCACATCCACAACCTGATATGAACAACACAGCTTATTAGGGTGGCTTTAGACATCATAACAGTACATACAACCTGAAAAGCCAAAACACCATACATTCAGTCTTATTATAGAAGCCAATCAGCAAATTTGTTAAAAGCATGAAGTGTTTTTTAAACACTCTGTATGGCATTTTATTCCAGAGATGTCTGAGCATGCATATTTGAAATTATATCCCCAAAACAAGCTTCATTGCTCAGCAACATATACATACACTGCTTTCCATCTTCAAAGGACTGTACAAACACTAAGCCTCGTAATGTCCCTGGGAGGATAGGAAGTTACTATCTTCTTTTTACACAGGCAAGGGTTATGGGCCTGATTTTTGGATATGCCAAGTACCTGGCAGCTCCCATTGACTTTACTTGGAGCTGAGGATGCTCTGAAAAAAATCAGGACCCAAGTGCTTTGCAGCAGCCCACACAGTGGCAGAGCCAGGAATAGCCAGAATTCCTGTGACCTAATCCCATATTTAGCCCAGTAGGCTGCCATGCCTTTCAGCTGGAAAGTGCTCCAACAGGGACCAAATGTGTCATGGGGAATCCTAAAGCATGTCAATCCCTTCCCTCTAATTTAGGGAGAGGACAAAGCTGATCAAATGCAGGTCTATGTTGCTGGAAAACACGAATAACTTCTGCTCCTCTATAAAGACAAACCACCAATATGTTTGCAGGCTTCTACCTATTTTAAGACTGTAGTTTACTTGCAGGTGTTTTAAGTGTGGGATGGGGATAGCATTTCCCTCTTTTAAATGAGTTAAAAGGTTAAAATCAGGTTCATGTAGAAGGCTCACAAAAAGGCAACGTGGCTCTGACAGGCCTTATGAGGCCCAGCAAAGCAGGGTTCCCCTCCTGCAGACTTTAGCATGGCTATAAGCAGCAGGAGTGCACACGTGAGGGGCAGTGAGGAATTATACCTGGCTAAGACAGGAGGATTGGGTGGGGGTGGGATTTTATTGATGAAAACCTTAATACTTAGAAAACTGGTTTAGGTTTTTACATTCAGATAAAAAGGCTGAATTTCTACATCCTGCTCTAGGCTTGCCTCCCTGCATCCCAACTTTCATTCCTCTCTGTGCCCACAGTCCCCTACACCTCCATCATAGAATCACAGAAAGGCTGGGCTGGAAGGGGCCTCGAGAGGTCACCGACTCCATACCTGTGTGCTGAGGCAGGACAAAATATCAGGACCACGTCCGACAGGTTTGTCTAACCTGTTCTTAAAAACCTCCACTTTCCCCATTCCAGTTCTCAACTATTCTTATAGCTAGGAAGTTTTTCCTAGTAGCTCACCTGAATCTCCCTTCTGCAAGCTAAGCAGATTAATTTTTGTCCTACCTTAATTGGACACACAACAACTGATCACTGTCCTCCTTATAACAACCTTCTACAAACTTATGCCCCCGTGCCCAGCCCTCTCTTCTGTAGACTAAACAAGTCCAGTGCTTTCATTCTTTCCTCACAGGTCACGTTTTCCAAACCTCTCCTCTGGACTCTCCCCAGTTTGTCCACATCTTTAATAAAAGTGTAGCGTCCAAAACTGGACACAGGATGTCTTAGGTCATGTCAACACTACAGGCATTATAGCGGCATAGTTATGGCATCATAGCTCTGCCGCTGTCGCCTTGTAGTATAAACAGACTATAGCAACAGAAGGGTTTGTATCACGGTAGGAATTCTGCCTTCCAGAGCAATGAGAGCTAGGTCGACAGAAGCTTTCTTCTATCAACCTAACTGCATCTACGCCAGGGGTTAGGTCGGCATAGTTATGGCACTCAGGGGTGCAGATTTTTCACAGCCCAAGCGCTGCAGCTGTCAACCTAAGTTTTATGCATAGACCAGGTCTTACAGACGACACTTCTGTTAATATACCACAGAATGACACTTGCCTTTTCTGCCACAGCATCTCACTGTTGACACACTCAACCTGTGATCCACTGTAGCCCCCAGATACTTTTCTGCAGTACTGCTGCCTAGCCAGTTTTCTCCCCATTTTGTAGCTGTGCATTTGATTTTTTCCTTCTTAGGTGTAGTACTTTGCACTTGTCTATTAAAATTCATCTGGTTTATTTCAGACCAATTTACCAATGTATCAAGATTATTCTGAATTCTAATGCTGTCCTCCAACGTGCTTTCAACCCCTCCCAGCATTCCTCATATAAAATTTGCTGATGAGACAATCTGTACTCCATCATTCAAGTCATTAATGAAAACACATCCCTGCAAGTCTTGATAAGTCCTCCTAGTTTGACAGCAAGCCACTGAAAACTACTCTTTGGGTATGTCTACACAGAAAGTAGACTCCTGCGGCTGACCCATTCCAGCCAATTCAGGCTCGCAGGGCTCAGGGACCCTCCCATCTCGCTGCAGAAGTCTACACAGCAGTGAAACAGCCCCATAGTCTGAGCCCTGTGAGCACAAATCAGCTAGCATGGACTAGCTGCGGGTGTCTAGTTGCTTTGTAGACGTACTCTTTGAGTACAGTTTTTCTAACCATTGTGCAGTAATTTCATCTAGAGTCTAGACCAAATTTCCCTAGTTTGCCTATGAGTGCGCCATGTGGAAATGTGTCAAAACCCTTAACAAAAACAAGATGTATCACATCTACTCCTTTCGCCCTATCCAGTGACACTGTCAGAAGGAAGTGAGATGGATTTTGTCAAGAGCAAATCACACCAAAACAATCGTGGCTATATCTTATCCTCTGAGTTTGAACAAACTGATTATATAATCATCTGTTTCAATATTTTTCTGGGTATCGAAGTTGGGTGACTGGTCTCCAATTCCCCAAGTCCTCTTTTTGAAGACGGGTACTATTTTGACCTTCTCCAGTCTTCTGGAACTTCACCCACTGTCCAGGAGTCACCCATTAGATGTCCCACATCTTCTCTTGATTTGCTTCCTCCTCTGATCTCCAAAAGAGCCCCCATTTTTAGACCAGAAACTACAGCTCCATGTCACCCATTTACAGTCCTTCAGTCCCCTGCCTCTCTACACAAACCCACTCCTCCATGTAACCCAGACACTGTTAAACACTGGTGCATTCCAAAGGAGTAGGCAACGGTGGGACATTTTTGCCAGTTAACCGCAGTGTAGAGAAGGCCACATTGTCATTTGGGACAGCTGGTAGTTGCTTCACCCACCTTGGGAGAAACCCCACTGAAGACCACATCATTAGGCATCTGCCCCTAACACCAAGAAAACCCATTTCCTGACCAGAAAATGTGAAGTGCCACATCAGCAAATCCTGAACTACCCAAACCATGACAAAGTCTCATATGGACAGCACACAGCAGCCTGTGCTCTCAAGCCCTGTTTTGCATCCCTCTGCGTCCCTCCAGTGGTTCAAATGTCTGTGTAGCCCTAAAGCAGGGGTCAGCAACCTTTGGCACACAGCCCATCAGGTAATAAGCTAGTGGGCCACAAGACATTTTGTTTACATTGACCGTCCATGGGCACAGCCCCCCGCTGCTCCCAGTAGCAGCAGTAGTTTGCTGCTCCCGGCCAATGGGAGCTGCGGGAAGTGGCACGGGCCGCAGCTTCCCACAGCTCCCATTGGCCGGGAATGGTGAACCGCGGCCAATGGGTGCTGCGGCGGGCCATACCTGCGGATGGTCAATGTAAACAAAATCTCTCGCAGCCCACCAGCGGATTACCCTGATGGACCACATGCTGAAGGTTCCCAACCCCTGCCCTAAAGTCACATCCTTGAAGGACTGATACTGTTGTTGAAGCAGATCTAGCTCATTACAAAAGACCTCAATACCATACATGTGTTTATATGAAAGAATACTCAAAAAAAATTCAACTCAATACCATCCTTACTAGTATAATATAAAAAGTAACATTCAAACAGAAGAGATGCAATTTCTAAGACCAAGGAAACAGAGAAGGAAAATTCCATGCTGACACCATCTTTTCTGGTCTTAGAAACTGCAAAGAGTTTCTAGGAGGTGAAATCTATTTAAATTCAGGCTTTTATAGGTTCAACAGTTTTTTGTTCAGTAGAACCAGGTGCAAAACTGACAGATAGAACCAGAGTGCAAATTGTTTTCACAAAGGCCCAGCCAGTAAAATAAATATGCAGCTCGTACAGCTGCAGCTTTGTAAAGCAAGATAGGCAGTCCTGTGGATAATTATTTATAGTACAGCAGCCTAGCAGACCCAATCAGGGCCCCACTGCGCTAGGCAGTGGATGCACAATAAGACAGTTCTGGCCCCAAAGAACTTACAATCTGCAGAAAATGCATTACAATCACGAGGGCTAATAATTAACTGCATCTCATCTGACTGTTGATGGTAAGTTTCTACATGTCACCAGATGTTCTCCTGCATTCTCATGTCCAAGAGACACTAGCACTGAAGCCACTGCAAGCAGTTAAATGGCTTCTCATCTAATGCTCTATCCTCCACACGGAGAATTAGATGTGAAAAATATGCTATTTTCTATCAGTTCATAAACTTTAATTAAAAAGAAGTGATTTGCCTGTTAACAGTGGAGTAAAGTGATGTTAATTGGAGACAAATGTCTAGCCACTGAATTACATTTACCTCGACCAGCACCTCAAACACATTAGTGCGCCAGATTGCTTGCCATCCAGATGGTTCAAGGACCTTCTCTAAGTACTCAGCTGTAAATTCTTTTACCTCAGAGGCCTTGCAGTCAGCTAAAATAAAATTAAAATCACTTACAATATGTATTTATGCAATAAAAGGACAAAAGGAATCAAGCTCATACATGAGCAATTAAAGGGAATCTGAACATAATGGGGTTTTAGTGTTCCTTCATTATGGTAGAAGTTGTCTTCAACTTTGTTCTGCTCAGTCTTTTTATTATTTGTATTGCTGAAGTGCCTGGGACTCCTAGTCACAAACCAGGATCCCATGGTGCTTGGTGCTGTATAAACAGCAAACAAAAAGACAGTCCCTGCCCCCAAACAGCTTAGACCAGAGGACTGGAGAGCTACCAAAAGGTGCTCTCAGCCCCCTAAAAGCTTCACAAAAAGAGCAACTGCTCACCTGACTGCCCACATCTCTCAATTATGCCATTGGAGTTAAGTGGGGAGGAGGGTGGAACAGGACAGTGTTTTAACTCGTCTTATCAAAAATCCCTCCCCCTTTCAATTGTTCAGACTTCAGTCTCTTGGGATGTCAAAATCCACCAGGTCTAGTCCTCCAGCTAAAAGTGTTTGTTATGTTATGATATTTTTAATGTAAAAGTAAAAGTTTAAGGCTGTTTAGAGTCTCAACTCCATCATTAATTGGCCTCTCTTGTATCTCTGCTACTAGTCTAGATCCTCTGTAGTTACCACACTGTGGATGGAGGATGGTGCAAATTAAAAGGAGAACAAATATATACAGCTTAAAACTGAATCATCAGGAAAAGTCAGCACTACAGAGATCATGACAAGAGGGAATTTTAGAAGCAGAAAGGTCACTCACCCAAAATGTAATCCTGATAGGCTTTAAATCGCTCATAAAACAAAATGTGATTTGTTTGGAACGTGTCTGGGAAAAGCACATTCCCGTCTGGCATAATCCTTCCTAAAATGGTCCCTGATTTGTCACGACTCCCATAATCACTGCAGCTGTCATCATCATCTTCTTGGAACAACTCTGAAGGGAGAAAAAGCCACCAACCTCAACTCAAGTACTGTTCACTCTTTCATTCCTATCCCAGGGATCTACTGCTAAGTGCAAAATCCAGGTATGCCTCCTCTGTAGACCATATGTTAATTTACTGTTGGAGAGGTGGTTAAATAGCTAATTTGCTTTTCCATTTTTCAGGGACACACACACTTGCCAAAACAGGGTCTCCCTATCTATTGGATATGGACCCAAACAGGATTTTTAAAACCGAGATGATGCCTTTTTTCCCCCATTAGGTGTAGTATAGAGGTCTGAAAGGCTTTTGCTAATAGATTGGATTTTCCTCACTACTTTTTACATTAGAAATATCATGATTGGCAACCCTGGTTTGGCTGGATGACCTCATGGGGCAAGGTCCACCTCTTGCATGTAATTTGACATCTCTGCCTTTCAGTTACGAAGTGAATTGTGCACCCTTACATGTGACTATTGACCCCACCCCACCCCCAAGCATTCATTAGTCAGTGAATAAGCTTTAACAAGACATACAAAATCAAACCTAGCTAAAAGTATCTTCCCCTCAAGAGTTCAGTTTTCAGTCTCTAGTGCAAGTCAGTTTCACCAGTTCACCTGTCACCCCAGGCTTTCTATACTAGAGACTAGAATGGTTTCTAACAACCAATTCAAGCAGAGATAGTTCAGTGAGCCCATGCTAGTGATGTCAGCTTCTGAGCCAGTGCAGTTTTGTCCAAGTTCCACTGCTCAGCCATTTCAACTGCAATGCCTTCTAGACGCTATCGCATAGTTCCCCACAAGTCGGTCACAAACAGCAGATTCTGTGAAACTGGAAAAAGCTACCATGATCTGTGGGACCAGGCTTATCTGAACCATGCTAGTACCATCCACACAAGCACACACTGAACATGTTCTCATTCTGCTGTAAGCAATGAGGCACAGTGGATAAGGCACCGGACTGGGAGTCAGGAGCCCAGAGTTCCATCCACAATGTCTGCTGACCTGCTATGTGACCTTGGGCAATCACTTCATCACTGTGCCTGTTTCTCCTCCCATTCTTTTTTTATCTGCCCTGTTTTGACTGTACACTTATGAGGGCAGGTATTGCAGCTTCCCATTAGTACAGTGCCTGGCTTAGTGGGGCCCCAAGGTCCTAGAACTTCTAGAATGCTGACACATGTAAGCCAGCTGGATCACTTGTGTGTGGACACAAGTCTGTTACAAGTGTTCTATGGAGACCAAACATTCATAGTAAATGTCTATCGTGTACACAAGATCTGAACTTCTGGGGAAAAAAACTGACTAAGACCTTTCAGGCCTTTATACATCACAAAGTAGAAGAAAGGGCATTGCCCTTTTTAAAAAATACAGTTTCTGTACATGGATTATCCACACATGGAGTTAATGGGGAACAACTTCACATGTAAATAACCTTTAAAGGTTCCTAGCTGCACTGGTGGCCTCAAGCCTGTTAAGGCCCTTCCAGAATGCTACCCCACCCCCCAGTACCCCACCCACATCAATGAGGTGTTCATGTTAGAGCCATATAAACAATTACAATTTGGATAGGCCCAAACTGCACAGCTGTATGCCAGGTCTTTCCTAGCCAGAAGCACAGGTTATACCTGGTTAAATCATCAGCACATAAGCAACCTGCAATTACAGATGCCATGGACACAGCAGAAAGGAACAGTCTTCGGAGGGAAAGCTGGAGAAGAGAATCCCCCCTTTCCCTACCCACTGGGGATCAAAAATGCAAAAGTCCAACCACCATCAGGCGGGTTTTGATGGGCATAGTGAATGGACACAGAGGCTAATATCCTGGGAAGGGGTTTCAGGCAGCCACTGATACTGAAGAAGAGCTGTGTGTAATCTCAAAATTTGTCTCTCACAAACAAATGTTGATCCAGTAAAAGATATTACCTCACCCACCTTGTCTCTCTGACATCCTAAGCCCGACAAGCTACACCACCATAGCATACACTCATTGATACTGTCCCTTAAACTTCAACAGTCTTCCTACAGTTTATCACGCTGACAACAACCGTTTGTAACTGAACTAGAGAGTTGGGCGGGGACAGAACAGAAACGTAGGAGGAAACCTCTAGGACTGGAAAGTAAATTTCAGACCAGGACGGGCGGAAGGGCAGGTTGCAGGGAAACTACATTCCAGGGGTCGAGGGAAGCAGATCTCGGGTTGGGGGAGTCCGAGGAATTATTGAAGCACAGGGGACAAATTCGCGGGGGGAGGAGTACAAGGGAAGAAGAGTGTGGGGAGCCAGGGGAAAATAGTATAAACGGGGGCGGGGGAACATACCTTGCTTCAGGCCCTGCACGTTCTCCTGCAGCCCGACACCGCCAGCTGCCGGGGCCAGCTCCGGCCCTTCCCCTCCCTCCTTCTTCTCTTCCTCCTCCCCGGACACCGCCAGCACCGGCTCAGGCTCCTCCTGCGCCATGGCGAACGGCTGCTCCGCGCTCCCTGTCCCAGCCCGATAGCTCAGCCCGTCCCGCCCAGTCTCGGAAATTTCAAACTTTCCCGGCAGCGAGCCCGTCCCCGACGTAAGCACGGTGGAGAATTCTGATTGGTCGCAAGGCGCAGCGAGCGTTGTGGGAGCCAATCGGCAGCGGGCAGATACCCCGTGGAACGTTGACCTGTGGAAAGTGTCGCGGGATTCCAATCCCCGGGAAGGCAGAAGGCGTCGGGCAGCCTGGGGGCTGCTCGGGGAGCGGGTGAGCTGCGTGAAGCTACAGCCACGCACGCTGTGTGCGCTGGGGCTGGCAGCGCTGTGCCGTGCTTTGCACCCACCACAGGGGCCTCGGGAGCCTGTTTCCCTTTCCTTCTAATTCCTCGGTTACCTCACGTTTACCAGAGCGCATATAATGGCAGTTAACAAAAATGAAATATTAATTTGGATCAAGCAACTTTCATCCCAAAGTGTTGCACAAACACATGCCAGGCAGCCAGTTCCGGGATGGGGGCAAAAACCTAAGGGAGCACAGCAGGTTGTGATCCAGCCTCACTGGGTAGGAATTAAATCATATATCCAAGATGTGGTGAGTGAGGAAATATCCTTTATTCCAGGGGTTTGCAACCTTTTTCTCCCTGAGGCCCCCCCTCGATGTGCTATAAAAATTCCAGGGCCCAGCAGGAGGGGCCTTGGGCATAGTGTAGTTTGATTTCTATATATGAGGGGCAGGGGCCAGTGGTCCAGGGAAGGAGTGCCATCTCTGCCTCCTTACTCACCTCAGCAGGCTATCCACCTGTCTGGGTTGGGGGAGCAACCAAAAATTATAACTCAAAGTGGGGGGCTTAGCTCAAAAGTTTGGAAACAGTTTAGGGCCTGGGACTGAGTGCAGGCAGGGGGGTAGCTTAGGGTGCACGGAAGAGGTTGCTAGAGGCCGTGTGGACACAGAGGGTAGCTCAAGGTCCTGAGCCCAGGCCACTCTTACCAGCAGCCTCTGCAGGAAGAGTAAAGGGAGCTGGGACTCAGGAACTGAGGAGCAGCTTCAACCCAGGGCACCAGCAGAAGAGGAGGGAACACTGCAGCTGCCTGCTCCATGGCACCAGAGAGAGCAGCAGCATTAGGGGGAAAGCAGTAGATACAATATACTTAGACGTCAGCAAGGCTTTTGACACAGTCCCATATGACATTCTATAAGTAAGATGGAGAAATGTGGGCTTGACAGAACTACCATTAAGTGGATACATAATTGGTTAAACAACCGCAAACAAAGAGTAAGTGTTAATGGAATGATGTCGGATTGGAGGGAGGTCTCAAGTGGGGCTCCACAGGGATCTGTCCTGTGTCCGGTGTTGTTTAACATCTTTACTGCAGATGACACAAAGCTGGATGGAGGGAGGGTGCCAACACTTTGGAAGACAGAGCTAAAATTCAATGGGAACGTGATAAATTGGAGAACTCAGCAGTAGACAACAAAATGAAATTTAACAAAGACAAATGTAAGGTACTGCATTTACAGAAAAAAAAACAAATGCACAAATACAAAATGTGGGGAAGCTGCTTGGCAGCAGCACTGCTGGGAGTTGTGGTGGATCACAACCTGAACATGAGTCAGCAATGCAATGCTGTTGCAAAAAAAGCAAATGCGGTTTTAGGTTGCATTAACAGAGGCATAGCATGCAAGACATGGGAGGTAATAGTTCTGCTCTACTTGGCACTGGTTTGCCCTCAGTTGGTGTAGTGTGTCCAATTTTGGTCGACTATGTATAGAAAGGATGGAAAGGATCCAGAGGCAAGTACCAAAGATGAACAAAGGGATGGAATACAAGCCATATGGGCAAAGCCTGAAGGATCTGGGTATGTTTGGTTTGGAAAAGAAGAGGCAGTTGCTGTGCTGCACGGAGCAGCGACCCAGAGCACCCGGCATGAGAAGCGGCTGGTCCCACCCATAGGAGCCGAGCATGCCAGGGGACAGCCGCAGCAGGAGGACAGAGCCCCTCTCCCTTCCCCATGGCAGGACAATCTGGGGAAGCACTTTACCCTGCATGCCCCCCACACACACACTAGGGATCTATAATTTAACTGGCTAACCAATTAGCATCAGTCTTATCAGTTTTGGTTAATTATTAAACTCCGCTGCCGCCCTGCACCCAGGATGCTGGCAGCCAGGACCCTGGGTGCAGGGCCGGCAGAACTCCTTAACGGTGATCTGTTTAGCTGATAGAATTTTAATAGGTTAAACGGTTACTATTTTAAAACCCTATTTACATCCCTACCCCCTATGCATCACCTCTGCCTGGGGGTATGTCTACACTTAAAACTCAGCAAGTGGTGCAGCTGCACCACTGTAGCACTTCAGAGTAGATACTATGTACACCCTTCTCCTGTCGGCATAGGTAATCCATCTAGGTCAACAGACGTATTCTTCTGTTGAACTAGTGCTGTCTACACGTGGGATTAGGTCAGTATAGCTACATCACTCAGAGGCATGGATTTTTCTATACTGATGTAAATTTCTAGTGTAGATCAGGCCTGGATATCTATATGTTTATTACAACCATATATGTGTTTTCTCAAACTCATTGTTTAATTGATATCACCAAGACCATGGCCTCGATCCTGCAAAAACTTGCACGCATGCTTAGCTTTAAGTGTATGCATAGTATTTCTATTGAGTCCAATAATTGACCACGGCCACAATAAGAAAAAGACCAAAGCTGCAATGCCTATTTATTGTAAATCTCTACCATAATCCTATAATAAAATAAATATAAATATTATGAGAACTAAATATATCTGGTTCTGATCCTGCAAAGACTTAAGCATGTGAATAATTTTACACACCCAGTCCTGATGTCAATGGAACTAATCAGATGTGCAGTCACGCACATGTGCTTAAATTTTTGTAGTATTGGAGCCTTAGAAATTATCAATAAATACATCATTTTCAAATAATGCCATTGTTATAGTATAAAGAGGATACAGGAGTACTTTTTTTTACAATGAATAATTATTTATCCAAACATTTTCCAATATGACATCTTTAACACACAATATGACAACACAAATATCAAAATCTTATAATAAAAAACAATGGATCTTTTCAAATGTTTTTACAGAATCAGGGATTTGTTTTGGGAAGAAGGGTTCGCTTTAAATGGCCACAAGGGGGCCACCTAGCATTTCTAATCCTAGTTCAAAAATGTATTTGGATACTAGTCTTTTTTTTTTTTTCACATTTACTTTCAGAATGTCAGTTATTTGTGCAACAGCAGCACAACCTTGCTAGCAATTTGAGGACCTGATTCATCATTGCATTAGATCACTTTTATGCTAAAGCAGAGCCACTGAAATCAACAGTTGCTCCAGTTTAAGACTGAAAGGAAACAATAATGGTTCAGGCTCTGAATCTTTTCTACAGTATATCATCTGTAACCCTTTATACTACATTCTGTGCATATCCACCTTGATTTTAACTATAAAATTTTGCTCTCTCAATCAGTTATAAAATTAAAATTGACATATTTAAGTCCTCAAAAGAAGACATATGAAACAGGAAGTCCAGTAGTGAAATCCCTAGCTCCACAATGTCAAAGTTAGACTCAGGACTCACAGTTTGTCAGACCACTCTGTTTTATTAGCACAGCGCTCTGCTAATAACATCCAGATAATGTGAGCACCATACACAAACTATCTTATTTATACAGATAGAAGGGGGAGCACTTAGCAAGATAACAAAGGAAGCAGAATCTGATAAGTTTACCTGGGCTAGGCATGCATATCTTATTTCCTTACTAACTATTACCAATCTTCTGTTAATGTTTCGCCATTAGCACCCTTGTTTATGCTTAATGTTTCTTTTCCTGGCACCTGTATTTCAGCATTTCTTATTTCTGCTTAAAGGTACATGTTAACATTTCTTTAATCCATTCTTATTTTTACAATATAATTCATTCTACTTTCACAATAGTCAATGGTTAAAAAAAACAGACCAAAAAAACCCTCCCTTTGACTTCATTTGGACCAGGATTTCACTCCAAATTCAGACACAGGCTCCTTAATAGGGCAGCCTGCACTTGGACGATCAAATTGACTAAGGCACACGCACAGGAGTTCGCATCCAACAGACCCTCAAAGACACCATCACGGAGATCCTGTGAGACGCGGCCCAAATTGACTCCTCCATGCTCACTTCCTGGCAAAAGACCAACACCCTCAACGCCTTCCTTATCCCCTGTATCTCCTTTGTCCTCAGGGGATTGGCCGTAGCCAAGGTGCCCCGAACAAGGCTGACAGCACCATCAGGCGGCTGGTGAGGAAATGGCTCTACCTTCCCCAGAGGGCCAACACAACATCATCTACATTTCCCACAGGTAGGGCGGGGCCAACAGACCTTGGACGGGTGACCTGTGCTATGTGGCGGTGATGACCAACTCCTTCTGCCTCCTGATGTGCCTAGACCCGACAGTGAGGAGCATCGCACAGCAAGCCATACAAAACATGGTCAGGAAATGCATCGCCAGGGCCCCCTCCGAGCAGGACGTCGCCACTTACCTCAGCGGCTCCCTGGAGGCTGAGTTTGGGAGAGAGGGGGGAGACCTGTCCTCTCTCTGGTCCCACCTGCAACACCTTGAGACGCCTGGGAAAGAGGATCGGCTGCCACTGGAAGTGGTGTGAGGAGCGCCGGGAGCTGGGAATACTGGTGCCATGGATAAAGACCCCGGACCACACCATCATCTGACCGCCAGAGCTATGCTGGAAAGGATGCTGAAGGATGCCATCCACTGCCATTATGCCGAGAACCTCAAGTGGAAGCCGGATCCGGGCAAGGTGTTCAAGGTGTCCAGCAAGTGGGACACCAGCAACCACTTCCTCCCCAGGGGCAGCTTCACCAGGTTCGCCGACTGGCGGTTCATCCACAGGGCCCAACTCAACTGCGTTCCCCTCGACGGAGCCATCCACCACAGCAACTGGGACAAGCGCTGCAGGAAATGTGGCTATGCAAACAAGATCCTGCCCCATGTCCTGTGTGGATGCAAACAGCACTCCAGAGCCTGGCGGCTCTTCCACAATGCCATCCGGAACCGGCTGGTGAAAGCCATCCTGCCATCCCTGGGGAAGATCACCCTCAACTCAGCCATCCCCGGGACAGACAGCAGACTGCGACCCAACATCGTCGTGATGGACGCAGAAAAGAAGGTCCTCATGGTAGACGTCACGGTGCCCTTTGAAAACAGATCACCGGCCTTCCACGAGGCCTGAGCCCAGAAGGCATTGAAGTATGCCCCGCTGGCCGAGACCCTGAGGGCTACAAGGTCCAGATACACGCCCTGATTGTGGGAGACCTGGGCTTTTGGGACCCCCACAACGAGCCAGTTCTGAGAGCGTGCGGAGTCAGTCGACACTACACCTGGCTCGTGAGACAGCTCATGGTGTCCAACACCATGAGGTGGTTCAGAGACATTTATACAGAACACATCACAGGACACCGTCAATACCACACTGAGTAATCGAGACCACCGACCAGGGAAATAACCCACTTCCCTCCCTGATGAACCAAGGAATGCACCCCACCCATGTACTCATTCGCTACACCAATACTGACTTGGACTCCCTATACATTCCATGGGTGGCGTACCCAAGCCCACTTATCCACTGACACTTTAAAAACTCTTGCATCCGCATCTGGGTCTATGCCGGTTATGTGGTATGTCTGTATCTCTTCACCCTTGCAACCGATACCTGTAATCCCTCATAACTCAAGCCTGACCCCAGATGTATAAGTACCTTCCCTCTTAACTTGTGTCTATTTAATTTTAAACATTAACTTTATAAATTTTTTAAATTTGTTTAACCTACCTGGAAGCAGCAGCTCCATAGTGGTTGCATAGCCATAACTCTCCCTTTGAAACTGGCACCAGGCTGCACGGTCATATTCACTCATATTTATATCAGGACCATCACTGAATGTGGCACAATAACCACAATTGTCCCTTTCTATCTTAGAATTAGGAAAGAAATGATGCATGGTAATTTAAATTACAGAATCTTTTTGAGAGGAGAGTGAGGAAGAATTTGCATTTTAGAAAGTTTACCTATATGAAGGGGTCAGGCAGGGATTTTTCAATAATTATTGGCAGATAATTCACATGTAACTTGGAAAATGCCACAGGAAGGAGTAGATGAGGCAAAGGAAACACAAGGTGTGCTGGCAAAACTCCCCAATTCCCTTTAGGCTCCGTCTGGGAAGTTGAGAGACACATTTAACAAAGTGTATATCAAATAGCTTCTTAAATGTATTTAAAATTGTTCAGCTGCCTTAGCTCTGTACATCTGAAATTCCACTTATGTGTTTCCATTAGGGCTTTCCATGTTGGAGCTGTCAGAGGTCAGTAAATCCTGCTCCACCTCCAAAAAGCTGTGAGGTACTGTTCTGTGCTCTATGGTGTGAAACTAGCCCCCAGCTATGCTATGTCATGCTCACAGTCAACAGACTATAACTACATGGGCCTTGTCTTTTCTAGACAAAAGCCATTGCTAAAAGAATATTGGCCTTGACCTTGCAACACGCATGCAATGCCTTCTCTCTACACACTGCCCTTTCCCCGTTTGCCCACTGCCAGCTTCTTCCCCTCATAACCACTTTATGTCCCTGCACTAGTTTCCTTGCATTATGTAGACAGACGGGGAGTGAGGTGGGATTTAAAACAAATAGGGCTAAATTCTGCCCTCAAATACACAAGTGACTTATACTGAAATCAACTGTGTGACTCTAAGGGCAGAATTTCACACTTCTGGCAAACATTTCATCATAAGATCAGCCTTTAAAAGAACTGTATTTGCAAATTATGAGTGTTTGAAGTGACAATGAATCTTAATTACTATTTGGGAGCTTGTCCATCCATTTATGACAACACATCATTTCTGAGCATGATGTGAGATTTGATACAATATTTCCCTTATTTAAATAGTAAAGTTACATTTATTCTCATAAATTCTTTACTATAAATCAACGGCATTGAAATGCTGTGTCGGACACTAGTCTCCTGTTTCACAAATAATAATGTCTCTCATAGGAAGGAAGCTTTACTGACTGAATGGGGGGGTTTAACTCAATCTCCACAGTACATATTGAGCAAAACTGTATTCATGTGTTGTACACAGTGGGAGCGGAAGTGCAGTAAGGGACAGAGAGAAAACAAGGTATGGGTCTTGGAGAATCAAATGAAGGTGAGAGTGGAAGTCGACTGAAAGAGGAATATACAAATGGAGGAACATAGATGGAGAAGATCCTACAAAATAGAGATGGGAAGGAGGGTGGTACTGAAGAAGGGAGAAAGTAGGGGAGGGGAATTCAACTGAGATGGGAAAGGTTTATTCACAAGCATAAGAAGAGATAACCAACATGAATCTGAAAAAGGAAAAACGTTTAGAAAGAGGAAAGAAGCCCAGCTTGGATGAAGAAAAAAGTTCAGAAAATTCCCCCCCTCTTTTTTTTAAGGCTGTATTAAAGGAAAAACTAGACTGCAGAAAAATACAGGATCTACAGCAGTGGCTCTCAATCTTTTCAGACTACTGTACTCCTTTCAGGAGTCTGATTTGCCTTGCACACCCCCAAGTTTCACCACACTAAAAAACTATTTGGTTACAAAATCAGACATAAAAATAAAGTGTTGCAGCACACTATTACTGAAACATTGCTTCCTTTCTCATTTTTACCATATAATTGTAAAATAAATATTATACATTTCAGTGTTTAGTATATAGAGCAGTATAAACAAGCTATTGTATGAAATTTTAGTTTGTTCTGACTTTGTTAGTGCTTTTTTTTATGTAGCCTGTTGTAAAACTAGGCAAATATCTAGATGAGTTGATGTACCCCTGTCATAAATGGATAGGTAGGTAAGGGTTAAGTTTCTTTTACCTGAAAAGGGTAACCGAACACCTGACCAGAGGACCAATCAGAGAACTGGATTGTTTAAAGTCAGGGGCGGGAATTTGTATACTCGGGGTCTTTGTTGTTTTCTTAGCTATGAGGAAACAAGTCTTCTTCTAATTCTCTCCTAATACTTCTTCTAAACATCTGTAAGTACCCAGGAACCGCAAAGTAATTCAGCTATGATGGTCTTTGGGGTGTATTTACCTGTATGTTAATTTGTTGTGCTGGTTTAATTGGGCTATCTTTTAAATCAGACTGTTTCTTTATATTTTCTTATAAGCAAGAGCCTGTATTGAGTTTCTTAATGCAAGATGATTGTTTTATATTTTCTTTCTTTTTTTCTATAAAGTTTTCTTTTTAAACCTTGTGAAAGTTCTTTTCCTAGGGAGGCAAAGGGAAAAGCCAGGCTGTGGGCTATTTTCCTATTTGGGTCCAGGGAAAGAGCAGACTACGGGGAAAGAGACGAAGAATTCTCTCTGTTCTCTGGTGGTTACAGTTTTTCCCTCATTCCTGGAGCAAGGGGGGTGGCAGAGCCCAGCTGTGGGTATTTTGCATCTCCATTGTCCTGAGGGAAGCAGAAAAGCTGGTTTCTTGGGTCACACAGGTTAGCCGCGAGGCAAGCCTGATAAGGAGGGGGAAGGGGTTATTTTCCCTGCTTTTAGCATCCAAGGGATTGGGAATCTGGGTGTCCCACCAAGGGAGGGTTGGGGACACCAGAGGGAGGAAAGGGGGGATCAGGCCCCATAGATTAATTCCTGATCTGGTGGCAGCGAGAATATCCAAGCTGGTAGTGAGCTTGGGGGAGTTTCAGGTAAGCCCCCAAACTTTGGACGCAAAAGTCCAGGTTTGGGACAGGACCAGACTGGTGGACACTAAAGTCCAGGTCTGGGACTGGACGGCTAGATTACCACAACCCCCGGAAGACCTCTGCATACCCCCAGGGATACATGTACCTCTGGTTGAGAACCACTTATCTACAGGACTGAAGGAAAAGAGGGACCATATATAAAAGAAAAGGAAGCAAATGAACAAAACACAAAGTATAGATATAATCATTCTATTTCACATATTTGCTGTCAAAAATGTCACTATTACACATAAGCTCCAATCCTGCAGACTTTCGTATGGGTATAACTTTATGCGCTGTGAAGTCAATGGTACTTAACCTCCTAAATTATTTGATGCTTTTGAAAATTATACCCTGTAAGTGGTTGCACCAAAGTCAGTGGAGCTACTCGGAGTGCTCAGAATTCTGCAAGTAATTAAGCCTTGGCAGGATTAGGGCTATAACACTAAAGCCTATATGTACATTCAGAACATTACAAATTCAAGATCTAGTGATTTCCCAGGAATTGCTTTGTTTTTACAGTGTAGTTGGAAGCAGAATTTGTCCCATTATTTAAAAACATACACATTTTCCTAATATTCTCTAATTAATCATCTCTGACGCCTGGAATGAAGCTGATCTATGTCTGCCGATGTCAGGTTTGCAACCCTCATTGATCTGTTGCCAGTCTCATTGCTTCAGTCATTTCAAACTCCCTCCAAAATATAAAGCCAGATCCACCACCCTGGACCAAGAATGGAGCTGAGAAGGCTGAACTCTCCAAAAGGAAAGCTAGGCTTCCAAGCCAGTGGAGAGTCAGTGGCATTAATGAGTCTAGATGGAGAAGCAGAGCTCTCTGAAAAGGAAGTCAAGGCCAGTTGACAACAAATGGTGGGGGAAATGGGTCTACAGTTGATCTCTCTGCCACTCTGAGGTATCATGTCTGGTGTGGAGCTTCATTACAAACTGGGATCTTTACGAAAGCGGGATCAAGTTTCAGTTGCACCTGTGCTGAGTTACAGGACGAATGATAGGTTTGTGTGGAAACCATGTAAAACAGAGTGACTTTTCACTTCATGTCAGACTAAACACAGCTATTTTGATAGCATTTCATTTTTATTTTTTAACCTGGAGCTCTCGGCAAAATTCAGCAGGTGCAAAACTCACATGACATATCACCTGGAAAAATGTAAACACAAATCCCTGCCAACCAAAAGTGGGCTAGCACTACAGAAGCTTGTTTGTCTTCATGTGTGTGTATGTGAAGATCTGAGAGTCCTTATCTGGTTTTCAGACCTACCACTAAGAACACACACCTAATCTTTGATGTAAGAACTTCTACTCACCAATACATTAAAGCCTTCCAAAATGCTAACATGCCCAATGCCAAATTCTTCTAGGAACAAACCATGCAGAATATAATCTGCTGAAACCTGTCTCCTAAAATGTTTATTAAGCTGACACCATAGTAAAAGATGATAACCTTAATTATAATGTGTTTCAGATGCTGGAAATACTAGTCATCCTAGTAGTTCACAGGCCTGTCAAATGTGTCACAATGCTCCCCTGCCATGGAGAAATCACCAAGCATGAGGCAAAAACTACTGCAAAAAACTACTACGGCTCACCTTGCAGACTTGGTACCATGTGCTGCTCAGAGGAGAAATGTGTGTTTCCTCATAAAAGGGGGAAGGTATGCAGCTTCTAGACCTCAGAAAAGCCCAAAAGTTGACAGACAACTAGTTTCCAACTTTCCTGTTGACAAAGAATTAATGTCAGTACTAGATCCCTCCCCATGACTCCCTCAGGAGCAGTGTTGCCCCCTCTCTGAGGTTACACATTAACAATTCACTTCCCTCCTGCTCCCTGCAAATGAGTGCATGTGTACACTAGAAATGTAGGTTGACTTACGTTAGGTTGACTTATAGCCACTGCAGTAATTACTGTGGAGGTTCATGTCCACACTACCTCTTTCTGTTGGTGGTGCACATCCTCCCAAGGAGCGCTTCCACCGACTTAAGAGGGGCAGTGTGTGGGCCTGAGAGCTTGGGCTCTCAGCTCCACATGGACCTCCCCTCTGGGATCCTGGCTGCCCCCAGGGTCTTGACTTCCTATTCCTTATTGCAGCCAGGGTCCTGGCTGTGGGCTCCATGCTGCCAGGATCCTCTGTGCAAGCAATGGTATCCCCTCAGGGAGTGGGAAGCCAGGAGCCTACGGGCAGCTGCAGGCTGTGCCCATCCAGCTCTCTGCTCTGAGCTGGGCTGTGCTCACCAAGCTCCCCAGCTGAGGATCTGATCCCAAAATTGCAAGCTGCCTCTAAAATAATCAAATGTTTCTCAAATGTTCCTACCTGAACAAACCAAACAAGTTTTGCTTAATTTTATCTGTAATTCAAAGAGAAACCAGCAAGCATTAATGCTTTTTTTCTGTTATATTATTATACAGCTCAGTAGAGAGCATGTCCTATTTTGCATACAGCTGCCCTGACACAATGTCCTCTCTTTCTCCTTCCTCATGGGATGAGACAACCTTAAAGCATAAAAAAAATTAAAAGACTGAATAGTTTTTATCAACTAACAGATTTTACTCCTAAATGTAAAATAAGACTTGGCAAGCTGAAGAACTCTATCTACAGCAAGTATGTTTGAAGGAAGAGCCAAGACAAGCAGGAAGAGATGTAGTGTCTATCCAGGGAAAAGAAGAAACAATACAAATGTAGGGATGACAAAGAAACTACTAAAGAGAGAATGACTTTGGGGCTGAAGCATGAGACATGCAGGAATTCAGTGGTCTATTTCTGGATCTGCCACCCACTTAATTTGTGACCATGGGACAAGTCATTTAACCACTTCCTGCCTCAGTTTCCATATCTCTAAAATGAGGATAATACTACTTACCTACTGCACAAGTGTCATTAATTTGTTTACAAAGCACTTTAAGGTCTGTGGATGAAAGGTTTCATAGAAATTCAGATTATGGTTAATTAATATGTTAAACAGAACCAACATTCCTCATGGCTGGCCTTCTATCTGTCTTTTGCAGCTGTACAAAACTTAAGTCATCATAAGCCCAAGTAAATTGAATTTAGTGAAGAAACACAATTAAACCCTTGTGAACCTGTATAATTTCATTCTCTCTAAAGGTCAAAATCAATTATTTTTAATGAAACATTGTGGAGATTCACATTTGAGACTTCTCTAGACCAGCTTCCCCTCATCCAAGTGTGTGTGTGCACACATACGTATATACCAAAGATGGAGTCATACTCATGGGTGGTACATAATGGAGGCTGGGGGAAGCTAATCCTCCTCATACCTCATGCCACCAGGATGGGGAGTAGTGTGGATTGGGGCGGGCAGAAAAAAACTCCCCCCTCCCCTGAGGCTGGAGGAAGACTGGGAGCACAAAGATTTTCTGCTCTTGGGGCCGCAGCGGGGGAAGGGAGAGAGAGGGGAGTAGCAAGCGGGGGCCATGGCTGCAGGGGAAGGGGTGGAATGGGGAAGAGGCTCCAGGCTCGGAGGTCCAGGCAGCACCGAGAACTCTGCTGCAGTCCCTCCCACCCCCGTGGCCTAGGTCACTCACTCATGCTAAGCATTCTTAAGCCTATGCCCTAGTATGGCTAAGCTAAAATCTTACAGGTCTCAGTCTCAGCCTGTAGGCCTTGCATTTCAGCCATGCTTTACTTATATACCTACTACACTCATCACTTGGAAATATTTATCATTCCTATACTTCTAAATCCTACAATTCAAATCCATTGAGCATACCTTGATTATATATGAAATAGCATATAAATTGACCATAACATCACATCATATACAATAATAAATGGATGAAAAAAAATAAATGAATTGGTTACAACTCCCACATCTTTACAGCACCCTAAATAGCTTCAAAGATTCTTACTCCTTTACTTGTTGGGTGTTTATTGCCCACACATCACATACGCAGCTGGTATTGCTAAATCCCTACATTCTCAAAAGTACAAGGTTTCATTTTGTCAACCTTTGTAGATTGTCCTCAAGGTAAATCAACTTGTGACAAGTTCCAGTCTTTGTGCTCCTGGAAGTTAACACAAGGATTCTGTTTCCAGTCACTTCTCCAGGCATGTTGTGGATTCCTACCTAACAGGCCCTGTCCTTTTCCCAATGAAGACAGTGTGTAAGTGGAAGCAGAATCAAGCCCAATACATGGATTTTTCATTTAATGTATTATTATACGTATATTGGGCCAAATCCTCAGCCATGTTTTATCTCAGGTTAATGGGAAATCTTTAAATCAAGGATATACTGTACTGAGACTCAATAGTGAGGTACATAACTTCACAGAATGAATTTCATGCGAAGGATCTGATCATGACTCTTGCCCACATGCTCGGGGTTTAACTGATCGCCATATTTGGGGTTGGGAAGGAATTTTCCTCCAGGGCAGATTGGCAGAGGCCCTGGAGGTTTTTCACCTTCCTCTGCAGCATGGGGCACGGGTTACTTGCTGGAGGATTCTCTGCAGCTTGAGGCCTTCAAACCACAATTTGAAGACTTCAATAACTCAGACATAGGTTAGGGGTTTGTTATAGAAGTGGATGGGTGAGCTTGTGTGGCCTGCATTGTGCAGGAGGTCAGACTAGATGATCATAATGGTCCCTTCTGACCTTAAAGTCTATGAGTCTATAAGGTCTACGCACTGCATAAGCCTTATTTTGAGATCTGAAGTGGGACTTAAGCACAAGATCTATGAACCCCATAAGCAGGGGTGAAAGTAACTTAAAGGACTTACTAGTATTCCGGTTTCTTAGGAAGAGGCATGGCCTCTACTGGAAGAGGCGGGGCCTCTAAATCCCCCGACCCTTTAAAACACCCCAAGCTACCAGCTGCAGAGGCATCTGGGAGCCCCGGGTGTGATTTAAAGGGCCTGGGGTTCCCAGCTGCTGCTACCACAGCAGAGACCCAGGCCCTTTAAATCACCATCAGAGGGGGCTCCCGGCTGCCGCTGCTACTCCGGGGCCCCGGCCTCTGGCAAAGCTTTAAAGAGCCTGGGGCTCCGCTGCAGTAGCAGCAGCCGGGAGCCCCTGGCCCTTTAAATCACCACTAGAACCCTGCTGCCGCTATCCCAGGGCTCCAGCAGCAGGGCTCGAGTGGCAATTTAAAGGACCCTGGAGGGTAGCGGCAGTGGGAGCCCCGGGCTCTTTAAATCTCCACCTGAGCCCCGCAGCCGGAGCCCCGGGGTAGCAGTGGCAGCCAGGGACTCGGGCGGCAATTTAAAGGGCCTGGGGCTCTGGCTGCCGCTACCTCCTGGGCCCTTTAAATCGTCCCCGAATCTCAGCTGCCAGAGTCCTGGGGAGGCGGCAGTGGGGCTCTGGTGGCTATTTTAAGGGCCGAGGCTGTAGCAGCTGTCACAGTCCTGGACCCTTTAAATTGCCGCCTGAGCCCCACCGCCGCTTTCCCAGGTCCTTTAAATTGCTGCCAGGGGAAGCCTATCCACCCGGTACGGTGCACTGGTATATCGGCTTACTTTCACCTCTGCCCATAAGTGTTCTCAAAATACTACGCCTCCTAACTGCTATCACTAAGCCAGGATAAAACCTCAGAAGGGTTATCTGGGGGCAATCTCTTCTTCAGATGCTTCAGAGTCCTGGTCAGTAATCTAGTGGGGAATACATCCATGACATTACAAATGGCAATCTGATTGTCTTCAGTACTGATGTCGTAATATAAGTGAGAGCATTCTTTTTGGTCTGTCTATGTTGAGAAAAGCAGTGTAACAGGCAAAATGGCAGACAGGCAGATTTTCAAACAGATGTTACAATTTATTTTGAATATACACCATACAGACCGATAGGAGTAAGTAGACTTTGCGTAAACATGAAAGTTATAAACACAGACCCAGCTTTCTAATTAACGTCAAGGTTAACTTAACAGAGGTGTAACACTGTACTGCGTATTGAGCACTGCGTTACATTTTGCCCCTTTCAGAATTTGCACTGCTATTGATGGGAGCAGTCATTATTGCACCGGCTGCCACCCTGGCTTCCTGTCCCTGTGGAGCTGCTGACCATATCTTCAAAAGAATACCAAAAATGGCTTGGTTTGCAATAATTAAAGACAAGGATGAAGTCATGATTACTGCAGATGCAGAACACAACAATTCATTAGACATCATTATGTGAGGAAGAAGGCGTGCTTGGAGAGAAAGAAACTTGCTTGCATTGATGATTTTGAATGATAATGGCACCTATTCACACACTGTAAACAAAACAAAATTAAATTTACTAATGATGCAGAAGAATGCAGCTGTTGGTAGTGGTGTATGTTGCTTTGATAAATGTTTCCCTTTGTTTCAGTTAAAATTTTAGACATGCTGTTTAAAAATGATTCCTCCTATAATTGTGTGATAGCTCAAATGCTTTCGGTTCCTTTTCAAAAGTCAGCTGTGTTGTTATCTTGAGGACCAAAGTGGTGGAAATTGCCGTCCTGACTCCTAAAACATAGCTGCTAAAGGCTGTCAGAAAAAAGATGAATTGGCACAAAGTGATTTCTAACAAATACTTGTCAAAACAGTGTATCACAGCACCTTTACAGACTGTAAATGATGAGATGGGTTTGAAGTATCTGAACTCTGTTGCTTGGATTGATATTGATGTGTAACAGGTAATCAGTTCATTCTGGATATTGTGGGCCAGATGGGAGATTATGTCACTTTACATCAAAAAAGGCTCTGCCCCTTGCTAAATGTATAGTTTTATGCCCCTGCTGTGGATGAATTGGTTAACAAAATCTACCAAAAATCCTTATTTGCTCTATAAATCTGGTGATTAATTTATGCACAATTAAAAAAGACATACTTGAAAACACACACAAATTCAGACTAAAAATAAGATACACATTTTTAACAGTGAGGGCAATTAACCATTACAGCAAACTATCAAGAGAAATGGTGGATTTTTCATCTATTGAAGTCTTCACATGAAAACTGAATTCCTATCTGGAAGTTATGCTTTAGTGTAGGGGTAGGCAACCTATGGCAGTGGCACTCACACTGCCCGGGTCCTGACCACCAGTCCGGGCGACTTTGCATTTTAATTTAATTTTAAATGAAGCTTCTTAAACATTTTAAAAACCTTATTTACTTTACATACAACAATAGTTTAGCTATAGATTATAGACTTATAGCAAGAGACCTTCTAAAAACGTTAAAATGTATTACTGGCACGCAGAACTTTAAACTAGAGTAAATAAATGAAGACTCGGCACACCGCTTCTGAAAGGTTGCCGACCCGTGCTTTAGTGAAACATAATTTATTGGGCTCAACACAGGAGTAACTATATTACATTCTGTGGCCAGTATTATTCAGGTACGTCTACATTGAAAAGAAAAACAACAACAACTCAGCAGTGAGTCTCAGAGCCTGGGTCAACTGACTCGGGCTTGAGAGGTTCTCACTATGAGACTACAGATAGCAGTATTGACTTTTCCACTAGCATTGGAGCCCAGGGTCTCTGACCTTCCATGGGTATCAGAGCCTGGGCTCCAGCCTGAGCCCGAACATCTACACTGAGAGTTTTAGCCTTGTAGCTTGAGCCCCATGAACCTGAAGTCAGTTGATTCAGGCTCTGAGCCTTGCTGCCATGGGGTCTTTATTTTTTATTTGACTGTGTAGATATATTTTAAAAATCTATGAATTGATACAAACTTCAGATTAAACTTACTAACCTTCTAGATCAATGTATTTCATCTGCCACTGTACTTGCCATTCACCTAGGGCCCCAATTGCATGAGCTGTTTTCCTCATCTTCATTGTTTAAATTACTATATATTTTATAAAAGCAATGAGACAATCTAGTCAGTCACTGGATTTCTAGGACGTTCTTGTACTTCTCATTCACTTTGTACTTTTAAAGCTTCCTCAAGGAAGCTACTAATACCCAGAAATATCTGTCATTGCATAGCGTTTAAAAATTTATTCCCGGCCCTTTATACCAAAGTAGCTGAAAAACTCACCATTCAAAAATATTCTTCAGTAATTTCAAAAATATCTTTAATTCTAAAATCAAGTGTCTTTGTAACATTTCCTATTCCTTTTTCGCACTAGATATTAGTGCCTGCAAGATACCATTTTCATTTTAGTCAAATCCAATCTTATCTTTTGTCTAGCTTTTAAAATGTCTCTACGCTTCATGTTGTTTGTAAGCTTTTATATGGCACAGCTCATTATTTTGTATCAATGCAGAGCACTATGTGCCTGCCTAGATATTGTTGCTATTTCTGTACAGTCAGGGAGTAGAAAAGCAGAAGCACACATGAATCTCTTATTTCCAGATCATCAATATTGGCTTGTTGACAAAGTAGCCAAAGATTATCCTTCAAGAAAGATAATTGCTTATAAATTGTCTCCTCTTTGCTAACTTTATTTCTGAATACTAAAAAAAAAAAAAAACTACATTCATCATATGCATTACAATTACAGTTCATCAAAATAGCCATCAAAGCAATCATTGCAGTTAGATGTATATGAAAAATCTTCCCTGCTGCCAAGCCAGGGGAAAAAATGGGATGATGCCAAATTTGTTAAAGTCAAACATCTGGCATGTTTTCCTAAAAGTCTGTTCATTTTTCATTATGTTGAAAACTTGGCTTTTCACAGTTTTATAGTCAACAAGCACAATGGAAACAAGAACAAAGAAATCCCGACACTATCTAAGATACTTATATGGCTTCCATCACTATAGTATCTCAGTGCCCTGCCCCCAAACGTTAATGTATTTAGCCTCACAACAACCCTGTGAGGTAGTGCAGTGCTGTTATCCCCATTATACAGATGGGGACTGAGGCACAGAGAGGTAAGTGACTTGCCCAAGGTCACACAGGAAAACCATTGCAAAGCAGAGAATCAAACCCAGGTCTCCAAGACTTCCTTAGGTGGGGGTCAGAAAAAAAATGCTTTCAAGCAAAGAGGATTGGAGCTTTATTCTTCACTGTGTTGCACCATTTTTGGTCATTAACAACCATAAAAGGCGAGTGCATGATCAGTCTCTAGGTCAATCAGAATCTTGCCCCTGAGTTTAATGAACTTTGGATCAGGCCCTAGGTGAATGGCAAGCACAGTGGCAGACGAAATGCCTTGTTGACAAATGTGAGGAAATGCACACTGAAAGGGAAAAAAATGGATTTATTCATATGCATTGCTGGTTTGATTTTTACATGAACTGTAGCCACTCAGAAAAATGACCTGAATGCCACTGTGCACTGATCAGTGAAAACCTCAGTGCATAGCAGCAGGCAAATAGGCAAACAATGTTAGGGTATGTAAAATATGAGATACAAATACCACCAAATATGTTATTCGGTCATTATATAAAATGATGGGACACTCTGACCTGGAATACTGTGTTTGAGGCTGGTCACTCTATTTCAATAAAAGATATGGCAGAAAGGGATTCAGTGATAGGCAGTGAAAGTGATCTGAGATCTGGAAAGATGTTGTACCATGGCAAACTGAAAATATTGGAACTGTTTAATTTAGGCTACATCTGCACTACAATCTCTGAGTATGATTCACAGATCACGTATGCATACTCACACTAGCTCAATGGGAGTAGTGTTAGCCGGGCAACACAGGCAGTGGCAGCATGGCTTAGCTGTGCTGAGTAAGTACCCACGTGGTTCAGTGGGTTTGTACTCAGTGCTGCTAAGCTGTGTCACCACTATTGCTGCCTGTGCTACCATGGCTACACTACTGTTTATATTCACACTACTTTCATCACACTAGTACAAGTATGTGTACACAAACTGGGAATCACACCGCTGGCTCATAGTGCAGACAGACCCTTAAAGAATAGCCAAAAAAAGTGTAAATAGGGTGCTTTTATTAACCTTTTATCATGATACAAGATACACATTTAAAACTGATAAAAGGAAATACATTTGTACACAATGCAAAATTAATATCACCAGGTATCACTGAGGGCAAGAGCTTGGTAGGATTCAAAAAAGGATTGGTGATGAAATCCTGACCCAAGTGAAGTCAATGGCAAAACTTCTGTTGACTTCAGTAGAGTCAGGATTTCACCTACATTTTGGTGTGGATAGTGAGAACATCCAGAGTTTTATTAGCTATTTTTTTAATCCTATCAAGGGCTATAAACTTTCATGCTTTACATTATAAAAACCCAACCACTAATTAATATGGATTAGAAAGAAACTTCCCCTATGGACAGATAGGTCTTAATTGTCATTTATGGCAAGTGGTTCTCAACAGAGATGTGTGTACCCCTAGGTGTATGCAGAGGTCTTCCAGGGGGTACATCAACTCATCTAGATATTTGCCTAGTTTTACAACAGGCTACATAAAAAAAGCACTAGCAAAGTCAGTACAAACTAAAATTTTATATAGAGAATGTCTTGTTTATATTGCTCTATATTTACTGAAATGTAAGTACAGTATTTATATTCCAATTTTTTTTTATAAATTATATGATAAAAATAGGAAGGTAAGCAATTTTCCAGTAACAGTGTGCTGTGATGCTTTTGTATTATTAAATATGATTTTGTAAACAAGTAGATTTTAAGTGAAGTGAACCTTGGGGTATGCAAGACAAATCCGATTCCTGAAAGAGGTACAGTAGTTTGGAAAGGTTGAGCGCCACTGCTCTACAGGTCATATTGCACCTTCCTCTGCAGCATCTGTAAGCTGCTGTGCCTGTCAGAGACAGGCTATTGGATTAGATGGAGCACTGGTCTAAACTGGTGTGTCAGTTCCTATGTTCTTATACATAAGTAGCATACTGGGTGTACCCAAAGGCTTTAGATTCCTTATTGGACTTTCTTTCTTGGTCCACCTTCAGTCTTCATTTGTTGTCTAAATTATATGAAGTGTGATACACGTTCAAGTAGGAAATACTGTGCAACCAGAAAGACTGTATCAAAGAAACAATTTCACAAGTAACAAGAGAACAGCAAAGAGGTTGATTGTGCTCATTTGGTTGCCCAGGATGTGTTTCCTCTTCTTCCAGGAGATAATGTTTCTTAGAAAAATACAAAGGTGAAATGTGTAGGGCCTGATGTTCATTTCCCTTATACCAGTGCTACATTTGTGTTACTGTTGATTTCAGTGGTTTCCCCAATTCACGCTGACTAAAAAGAGAATTGAACCCCTCCCTCCTTTCCAGGATTTTCATGCTGACTTTAAAATTAGGTTTTTCAGCTGTAAATTGTTTTCATGGTTTTATTACACCAGTAAGTTAGGTTGTGCTTTACCACTCCAGAAATTTGAAAGGAAAATATAGTTTCTTAACCTGCTCTGAGGAGCACTATAATGCAGCAGTAGTCTTTGCAAAGGCACATCAAAATATTACAGCAGTCTCATGAGACAGAGCTGAAAGCATCTTTTGCCTTGAGGTACATGGCAAGTTTAGCCATGAGGAAACAGTAATAAATGAAAATAGTGGCAACAGTTTTTTCTTCGAGTAGATGCAGACATGTATTCCATGTGACCAACTGGCAAGCAGTACTTGCAGGAAGTGGGACTTAAAGTCTATTTAAAGAAGGACTCCAGGATTGCCATCCCCAAGTTTGCATCCCAGCTGGATGCACACGTAATAGCATAATAGTTTACAGAAGTATGCAAAGAGGCTGCTCACCAAATGTCCAATATAAGAATTGGATTTAGAAATGCTGTTGATGTCATCTGAGCTCTTGTAAAATGAGTTTCTACCAGTTGAGGAGACACAGCCTGGAGTAGTTCATATGCTGTCATGATTCAGGAAGTTATCCACCTGGAGATTGTTCCATATGCAGACCGAATGAAGGGTCAAGTGGTCTCTGCACAGACAGGGTGAGGAATGAAAAGGTTTGGAATGAAACAGTTACAGTTCTATCCAGATAAAAAACTAGACATTGTCTGACATCCAGTGTGTGAAGATGCTGCTTTTCTGGTGTTGAATGCAGTTTAGAGAAGAACTTAGTTCAAGTCAAACTGAGAAATCATCTTTGACAAAATCTTAGGGTATGGCTGAAGGGTTAATTTGTCTCGAGAAAACTAAATGTAAGGATCAATGCGTGCAACTCACTGACTCTCCTTGTAGACAACACCAGAGTTTTCTAGAACAAAAGGGGGAAAGAAGAGGTTGCCAGAGGTTCAAACGGAGGTCAAATAAGAGCCACTAAAACAGTATTAAGGTTCCATGATGGAAGACTCGACACCAAATTGCAGGATAACTGAGGAGGCGAAAAGCTGCTTTTACCGAGCTCACCTTCCTCCTTTATTCTCTAAGATTACACATGTGCAACTACACAGTACAAATCATTGTTTTCTACAAAAATCTTCCATCACGAGCTCAGTAGCACAGCAAATTACAAAAACACCACCAGCTGCAAACACGGCAGTCTGGTGGGAAAGTGCAGGGGTGCGGCAGTCTGGTGGGAAAGTGCAGGGGAGGATGGAGGAAGACCAAGTTCCTGTGATTAGAAGCAGGGTGTGCCCAGCTTGCAGACAAGAACAAAATGCCTCAATTAATAAGGCATCCAGGCCTGTGGGCCCGAGGTCATTCCTGCTGGAGAGTAAAATTCATCCCGGGTGATTGGAAGACAGACCTTAAAAAGATCAAACCCAGTTAACGCAAAGCTTAATGCCGAGCTTTACGAAGCAAATCGGCCAAGGCATCCATATATGGATATATATTCCGTGGGGGGGTCGAAGGCAAATAATATACACAGAAGTTTTCTCCTTGGCAACATATAACACCCCTGTAGGGGTGTGGGCAGTCTGTAACATAGCTAAATTTAAAGGGCCAAAGCTGGAGGCCGGTCAACAAATACATCAGCTAGAATCACATTCAACTTGTCAACACAAGCTTTAAGAGCTGGAGTAATTTGAATCACATCAGTTGGATGTTTGGCCCTTTCAATAGCTGAAACAGGGGTTGTAAAAAGTTGGTGGCAGTTTAAAAAAGGGCCGAATCCAATTTAGGTGCCCTATAATTCATTGCAACTCCACCAGCGTCAAGGGCGTGGGAAGTACCACCTCAGGGGCTACCGGAGAAGGCATAAGTGATAGCATTTTATGCCCTAGATATAAAACGGTGCTTCCCTTTGAACCTTCTCTGGGGCAACTATGAGGCCAAAATAACGCAAGTGTTGTTCTAATGCCTGTAAAACAAGGTCATCAACAACTCCAGCCAGCAAAATGTCATCCATATAATGAATAAATCTCTAACTCCGGGTGTGTTACGCGAAAACCGTGCAAAGCTAGATCAACAAGTGTTGACATAGCGTCAGGGAATTTAGCATACCCTGGGGTAAAACCTTCCATTGATACCGTTTGTGTCGGTTGGGCATGGTTATAGACTGGCACAGTAATGCAATTTCCCCTGTCTGCTTTAGCTAGGGGATCGTAAAAATAATCCTTAAGATCAATAACACACATTTGATAGAATTGGGGATCAAATTTGGATTTGGGAGACCAAACTGAAGAGGGCCCATGGGCTGAATACATTATTAATTTCCCTTAAATCATGCAATAATCTCCACCCTCTGACTTTTTCTGTATTACAAAAACGGTGTATTCCAGGGGCTAGTGGAATACTCTATATGCCCCGCTGCAAACTGCTCTGCAACTAGGCATGCAATGTCCCAACTTTTTCTAGGTAGCGCCACTGCTCCACCATACAGGATTCGTTGATAACCACGTAAGAGGCAACGCGGTTCCCATGACTACAGATTTAATTCAATGGTGGCATCAAGTTTCTCCAACAAATCTCTGTCCGAGATATTAATGGCAGGTGCATTATAAATGGACATATAGTCGCTACTACCTTCTCTTTGGAGTACACTGAAAGCCAGGAGAGACTTCGCCTTGCTGCCTGATTCCCTCCTACGCCCCCACAACTCTTCGTGGGCTCAGAGGCCATGAAGACGGAACTCCTGCTGCGAGATGAAGTCACGTCGGCTCCTGTGTCAAGAAGACCAAGGAAAACGTGACCATTTACATTTAATGCCAATGTAGCCGGGTGCCGGTGACCGTGGTGGTCAGTCCTATTAAGGTAGAACCAAAGCCAGCATCCCCTTTTCCTGCTGTACCGCTCCAGGAACTGAATAAGGCACTAAAATGAGCTGAGCAACAGATTGATCTCTGGCAGCGTCTGAGGGAGATTTGTCCAACTTGCACTTTGATAGTCCCTGATAGTCTGCATCAATTACCCCTGGGATTACAAAAATCCTTTCGACCCGATGGGATCGTGGGAGTACAAGACCTACATTCCTGCCGTAAGAGGTCCCTTAGCCTGTGTCTCAACTACATGCACTTCACCAGGAGAGTGAACACCAGTATCCTGCTACATAATCAAATCCAACCCAGCGCTGCCCGTCAGCAGCCCGTAGCTGACTTACTGGTTGGCTGCTCCGTGGGATTGGATTGCAGAGGGAACGCCCCTTTTTGTCCTGGGTCTGGGGTTGACCCACCCTCCAGTTTCCCGAGGTTCTCAGATCCCTGAGCTGCGACACTGATTGGCCCATGATATCCCTTTGGCACTTCGGAACACTTTTGGACGGTCTTTTGTCTGATTTAATAGCAGACCATACACTCCCGTTGGAAATGCCCTGGCTTTCCACACTTAAACAATTCTTCCCTGTCCTGTTTCCCCAGGTTAAGGCAGCTGCCAAAGACCTGCCTTATGAGTCGTGAGATCCAATATTCTGGCAGGCACGCAGCATGTCTGATAGTGTAAGATTTGTGGTAGCTGAAGCTGCCTGCAATGCTTTTTTGCAATCATCATTAGCCTCTGCTCTATGGCCATTTTCAACAAAATCTCCTGCGCAGCATCCGGGTTGTCAACCTGATGATTTATGGCTTCCTGCAGGCGATTGCTAAACTAAAACCGGTTCTGTAGCCCCTGACGAATGGAGGGCGAAGCTTTTAGTTGGCTTTCCTGCCATGGGTACCTTTTAAAGCATGCTGGGCACACGCTGTTATGACCGGATTATGTCAGCAGGTATCTACATGTGCTGCTCCAGTGTAGCCCACTGCCCTTCCCCGCTAAGTGGTCATAGAGGATCCCTCGTTCGGCATAGGCAGGGATTTGTGCCTGGTGTTCTGCCGCCGTGACGAAACTCACTCAGCCAGATCACATATTGGCCAGGATTGAGCAACATTCTCATAAGTGATTTCCAATCATAAGGCACCAGATTATCCCCGTTCCTAACCCTCTATGAGACCTTTAACATAGGTACTGGTTAACTCAAATTCGTTGATGGCTTTACGGATTTCCTTGACTACCGAGAACGGTAGTGCAGCCCAGGTGCCAGTGAAGTAGCATGTCCATCAGCGTCCAAACCACCGTCTGTCCAAGTTACAGGACATACGGCTGTCAGGTCAGCCAACTCTGAGGCTGACAGATCAGGTGACGATTTAGCAGCAGCACCATTTTTTGAATTGCAGTTTGCTGCGGCGCCTTACGGGAAGGTGCCGGTGCCACGGGGACTGGCAAGGGGCCCTGGCATTGAGGAGCAGGGGTTGTTCTGCGAGAGGCACGGGGGCAGGTACAGGGGGGCTACTATTAGTTTAAGAACAGGCGCGAGGAGGA